>NW_028229515.1:1409630-1564342 GCF_053477565.2 Lygodium microphyllum | reverse complement strand
GCATAGTATTATCAATGACTGTAGATAGCTAGTACATCACCTTTTTGTCTTTCACATTCCACACTTTCCATGCTTTTAACTCATCTGCAGTCGGAGGGATACCCAACTCTGGCTCCTTTTCTTCACTTGAGACAAAATCATAAAGGCCCTTTCCAATAAGGAAGTTTGTCACACGGAACTTCCATGAAGGGTAGTTGTTCTTGTCAAGCTTCTCAATAATCAGATTTCCACTATTCTTTGCCATTATCACAAACAAGGATACAACACAACAAGCTAGTCTTCTGCAATCTTTCACAACACGTGCACCGCAGTACACCAAGCAACCTTTTTCACTGATTGCTCAATAGTACATGTAATCTGCAACCTGTTTGTAGATAAACATTATGTTTCCTTCCTGCAAACACCTCAAAAATTACAGATTCGCAATCTGTAACCTGTGCACCCACTTTCGGTCAATACATCCAAAATCACAGTATACCTTGAAACTGTTGTTTGCAACCTTGCGGCTCTAAAACGGGGCCTGAAACGGTCTCGGATGCCCAAAATATTTGCTTGACCATTTGGGCGTCTGAGGCCATTTCAGGCCCAAAATATTTTTGCTCGATCGTGCTTCCAATGCCTCCACTGGCACTATCCAAGAGAGAGAGTGGAAGAATGGGAGAGCTTCTTACCCATTGCTTTCTTGCTCGAATCTTGCTTCTTCTCCTTCACTTCATCCTTCGAAATTAGCCTCTCTTAGTGGCGCGGCTCTGATACCATATCAAGAATCGTGTGGTGGGGGGACTTGCTTGAGCTACTGTGCCATACACACACTATATACACAAGAGGAAGCTCACTCAAGAACACAAGAAGAGAGATGGAGGCCAAAACGTTTTCTTGCTGGTTTCTTCTTCTTCTTCCACACACTATACAATGTACACAAAGTATAGATAAGATACAACATAAAAGAAAGTAGCTTACTAAAGTCAAACAGTGCATAACCGACTACACTAATTGACTGGCGCTATGTCTTTGCCAGCTGTAGGTAGGTGTAACAAACTAAATATAATAAGTGATAAGTTAGTGGGCATGTGAGTATCATAATGACCACCAACGTGCTAAGTGTAGACGTGCGGACTCATTTAGCCAGGCGGTCCATCATCAATGTCCGCAGGTGTTGAGCTTGCCATCTCAACCTTATAGCTATGTAAGCACCTTGTGCGAATCTTAAATTTATCGTGTTCAAAAAATATCAAGCTGCTGGATACCACACAGCTCATCTTATAGTTTGAAAAGATCTATTTAGACTTGCTAATGGAGTAGCTGGATTGCAAGCTACTACAGCATTATCCTATACAAAATATTAGCACTAGTAATAATAATACTTTGCTTGCACCTACAATAGTCGTGAAGATGGTGGAAACACACTCCTACATGAGGAACTTGAAGAGATGATTGTGAAATTTATTGGAAAACCAGTTGCAATAATCTATGGCATGGGCTTTGCCACAAATTCAACAACCTTACCATCTTTAATTAAGATGCCAAATAGTCGAGAGCTCATCACACTCACGATGGAGTAAGCTAAGTCATTCCATGTGGTAGCATTGTCTCCTATCCAGTGGGTTGTGTAGGCCCTAGATCCTATAAATGTCAAGCATGATAAGATGAAGGGCCTCTTCTTGAGGGTTATTCTGAGGGCTTTTCTCATAGCTATGGATTTTGTGAAAGTGTACAAATTGTGGGCATGATACTCCAAGATGCCCCAAAATGGGTTGCACTCACTGCTATGGTTTTGTCACTGCTGATGGGCCTTTGATCATCTAAGTCATTGATTTGGTATGATGGATTGTCCCATTGGCTTGCATTGACATTATTGTAGAAAAGAAAACATGGTTCCAAATGCAATGGACATAATACCTTGGGAGACGATGATCAACTTTTTTTATAAAAGCTTAAAAAAGAGAAAATATTAAAAAGCTTAAAATGAGAAAATCTTGAAAGCTTTTTAAAGTCATGACATGTGGGAGGAGAGTAGGAAACTATATATACCTTCAGGAGTTAGAGTATGGGGCCCTTCTTTCTTGCAAAGATTGCTAATGTGAGGAGAGAAGGGTCACACCATGTCAAGATGGAAAAAACTAAAGGTTTTCAAGTGGAGCTGGAGAGATTGCGGTGTTTCAAATAGATGGTTCTTTCTAGATTTTTGGCGACAGTGGATGACATTTTTCTACCTTTTCTAGGGAAATCTGGAGAACTTGATAAGCTTGAGATTGGAGTATGGCCTTGGTGGTAGGTGATGTTGATTATTGAAGCTTATTGTATGTTCCATGATAGAGATCCTTTTCCTTTTGACAAAGTGGTTAGGAACCTCAATGGGGAGTTTGTGTTTGCCTTGTATAATAGTAGAAACGAAAAATGTATTTATAGTGCTGGGTTGTAAATGCAAACTACCAATATATTAGAGATACTACAACTAAAGGGGCTCTCTACTTGACAAAATATGCTTTCTATATGCATTTTTTGATATCAAAATATTGAATGTGAATGTCCAAGATTATGGAAGAGATGATATACCATAGCCATATAAGTAGCTTGTACAAATCTTAAATTTATCGTGTTCAAAAAATATCAAGATGGTGGATGTCACATAGCTCAGCTTATAGTTCCCTACAAGATCTACTCTGACTTGCTAATGGAGTAGCTAGACTGCAAGCTACTATAGCATTATCCTATCCAAAATATTAGCACTAGTAATCACAATACTTTGGTTGCACCTGTAGTAGCCTTGGAGATGGTGGAAACACACTCTTGCATGAGGAACTTGAAGAGACGATTGCAAAATTTATTGAAAAATCTGCTGCTATGATCTATTGTATGGGCTTTGCCACAAATTCAACAACCTTACCATCTTTAATTGGGATGCCAAACAATCTAAAATTCATCACACTCATGATGGAGTAAGCAAAGTCGTTCCATGTGGCAGCATTGTCTCTTGTCCAATGGGTGTATAGGCCTCAGATCCTACAAATGTCGAGCGTGATAAGATGAAGGGTCTCTTCTTGAGGGCTCTATTCGTAACCACAGCCTCTGTGAAACTGTATAGATTATGGGCATCATACTCCAAGATGCCCCAAAACAGATTGCACTCATTGCTATAGTTTTGTTATTGATGGGCCTCTGCTCATCTAAGCCATGATTTGGTATGGTGGAATGTCCCATTGGCTTGAATTGGCATTGTTACAGACAAGGCAACATAGTTTCAAATGCAATGGACATAATATCTTAGGAGTTGATGATCAACTTTTTTGATAAAAGATTAAGAAAGAGAAAAGCCTAAAAATCTTAAAACAGGAAAAACTTAAAATCTTTGTAGACTCATGATGTGCAGGAGGAGAGTAGGAAGCTATATAAACCTTCAAGAGTTAGAGAATTGGGGCCCTTCTTTTTTGCAAAGATTGCTAATGTGAGGTGAGAAGGGTCACACCAAGTCAAGATGGAAAAAACAAAATTTTCAATTGGAGCTTTGGCCCTTGGTCTTGTGCGAGGTTCGAACTTTGTGCAAGTCTCAAATGTGGAATTTTGTGCCAAAATTGACCCAATAAAGGTATGAATCTTATTGCTTTGGTATCCATTTCCTTATGTGTACTCTATGAATTTATGTGGCTTAAATTTTGGCATGTTTATTTGTGTTTAAAACATTTTTGTATTGAATATAGTATGTAAACAAAGTCAAGTTCACATTATCAACACTCCTTGTCATCTCATTTTTTTGGGTTATGTAAGAGGCTTATCGTCAAACACCGCTCGTGAAACAATTTTTCCATATGAAAAGCATATATACAAAAAGCCACTTGCATTGATACATTTTGATATGTAGGGTCCTACAAAGACTATAACTTTGAGTGGTTGCATGTATTATGTTTCCTTAATTGATGATCATACTCATGAAGTATGGGTTTACTTTATGCATGAGAAAAGTGAGGTGTTCACTCACTTTAAAAGCTTTAAGGCATTGGTTAAGAAGGAGACAAGGTTACATATTAAATACCTAAGGTCAGATGGAGGGGAAAAATATATCTCCAATGAAATTTCTTATTTTTGCAGAAAAATGGTATATAGAGTCAATATATATGTAGATATACTCCACAACAAAATGAAGTTGTTGAGCAAAATAACAAACATATTGCAGAGGTGGCTCATGCATTGATGTCAGAAAGAAACTTGCCTCATTACTATTGGGCTAAAGCAATTACTACTGCTATATATATTATAAGCAGGACACCCACTACTGTTGTACATGATGGTATGAAACTTGAAGAGAAGTTAATAGGTAGAAAGTTAAATCTATCCCATTTGAAAGTATTTAGATGTATTGCTTATGTGCATGATTCGAACCTATAATATTGCCATTGTAAGCCAATTTTTTCGTCTATGGCCTTGCCTTTTTCTTTTGATTCTTAATGACTTGCATAGTAAATTGGATCCCAAAGAAAAAAAATGTATATTTGTTAGATATTCTCTTGAGCAGAAGAGATATAGATGTTACAACCCTATTATATGTGAGTTGGGAGTAAATAGGGATGTTATTTTTTATGAAATGAGTAGTTGGCACAATAATGTGCGAAACAAAGTTGGGTTGATGAGGATGAGAGTGTGGCTATGCAGAAAACAAGTCAGCATCATAGACATTGAGTGGACTATAAGAGTCTCCTAGTCATGTTTCTATTGATAGACCTTGGAGTGGAAAATTGAGGTCACAAGTTACACCACCAAGTATATCACATATGCCAAGAAAAAGTAAATAGAATGTTGGAGACTCACTTATAATGATAGATGTATCATCAAGTTTCTCTCATGTTGATGTTGATTCAAATGGCTCTAAGAAGAGCTTAGATGAGGAGTTTGGAATTCTATCTATTAAAACACTTGGCATACATAAGTCACAAGAGGATGCTAAAGCACTTAGTAGTGATCTAGATCCATGTAGGTCAAGTAGAGTGAGAAATCCAATGCAATGATTGATTATATGATAGCTATGTAGCTCATCACTATGTGTACATGGCTAAAGTTGTGCAAGATGTGAAACCCACTTGTTTTGAGGATGCAGTGGTGGGTAATGAGTATTGGGATCGTGCTATGGATGAAGAAATGGTTGCACTTATGAACAGTGACACATGGAAATTAGTATGCTTACTTGAAGGCAAGGAAGCTATTGGATGCAAGTGGGTTTATAAGATCAAGATGGATCTATTGAGTGCTATAAGGTGGCACAACTGGTTGCCAAAGGGTATGTACAAACTCATGATATTGATTATGAGGAGATCTTTGCTCCAATGGCTAAAATGACCACTATAAGGGTTATCATAGCAGTGGATACATCAAAAGGTTGCATCATGCATCAAATGGATGTTAAGAATATGTTCTTACAAGGGGAGTTGCAAGAGCAGTCACATGGTTATATGAATGAGAAGTATCTAGATTATGTATATTGACTTTGTAAGGCCTTGTATGGGCTGAAGCAAGCACCTAGGATGTGGCATGGCATGATTGCAAAATACATTGTTAGCATTGGATTTCGTAGAGCACAAGCTGATCACTCATTCTATGTATGTGAGAGTAATGCAGGTATTGTTGTCATTACTATATATGTGGATAATTTGATCATTGTGGATAATCAGACGCAAAGATTGACAATGTGAAGGGTCTTCTCAAGGATGACAATGTGAGAATTGTGAATAATATCTATTAGGTTATTGCAAATGCTTAGGTGTCAATCACAATGCTATATAATACTTACTAATTTTTATTACTATCTCTATAATGAATGAGGCTAAGAGGAGAGGGGAGAATGAGTAGAAAAGAGAGGGAGAGCGAATAAGAATTCTCCCCTTCTGGTTTGGATGAGTCCCCTTTGCAGTATGCTACGACGATTTCCAGGTCTTCTAGTCATGCAGACAGTCCTCTTGATGAGCCCGTTGTTGTCGTGTTGGGGGTTGAAGGTCTTCCATCGGGGTTTAGAGCAGAAGAGGAGCGTGGGATTCAAGGTTAGGAGAGGGAGAAAAGATTGGGGTTTGATAAGACTTGGGTTTTAGAGAAGACTCAGTTGAAGAAGAAGACCTCAAGTTTTTTCTTTTACTTAGCATACATGAATGGAATGAAAGACTTTGACTTGATTACATCAAATGCATATGCGGATAATAAACCAATACATTTAGGGAATATCTCAGATTTAATCCAAATGCATACTTCAAATGCAAGCTCAAACGGTTTCTATTTCATGAAAACCAATGGACAACAACTCCAAGATACAAGTATTTTGGTGGTAGACTCTTCTACATCCAAGATATAGATAAAAAACTCATGAAATGCATTGACAAAGCATAAAATTTACTTCATCCCTGTTTTAAAACAGTAATTTTCAGCCCATAAACAAGCTCCAAAAATGCACATAATCCCAAGAATAAGCTTCTCTAATCATTCACAAATGAAGCCCTGATGTTAAGAGGTCAATTCCTTCTCTTACAACCACATAGATAATTTGTTTTCTCATCAAAATGGACAAGAACAGTGGGCTGCCCTCTTTATAACTGGTTTTTTCAGTCTAAAACAGCCCATACACCTTCAAAATTCTCCCCTTTGCTTGCCCCAAAGTCACTCAAGTACTTGGGTACAAGCCGGGCTTCATTGGACCATGAATATGGTAAAAGAATAAAAGAAGACATACATAAGAGCAGGCTGAATACTTTTTCTCAGGTTTCCCCCTTTTATGGACTGTCATACCACTCATTTTCGTCATACCAAATGGACGGGCAAGAAGAGCTCTCACCTTCTTTGTTTGTATCTCCTTCTTTAGCTTCAGTTTGCCTTGAGTTTGCATGCTTTGGAGCATGCACCATAGCCTTCAGCTCACCCTCCATTTGCCATAGGTATGTAGGCCCAATTTTTGCGCCAAAAAATGCGGGCTGCACTCTCTTCAGCTCCCACACTTCAGTTTGACGATTTAGGTCACTTATAAGTCATATAAGTCCATTATTGCAGGTCCCATACAAACCTAGTGGGATTTTGGCACTTCTCTTGATTTCCAGGCAAATTTTCCTCTCTTGAACCAATGTGACTTAGCCTACACACTGCCAATTACCTCCAGTTGATCAAGTTGTGGGTTCCCATAGACTTAATTTTTGTTAATATACATGGTACAACTGAAAATTGCATGACAGTTACAAAAGAACTTATGAAATTAAGTGATATGTAAGTCGGATGTTGGGTAACAATGACTGAATTATGTATGAAAGTTCCTCATGTGAATCCTAATGAAGTTCTTCTGCAAACATAAGAGCTCTATGATTTATATCATGAACAGAAAACTCTTTGACATTCACCCCCTCCTAACCTGTACATCCTCTAGCATGTGCCATTTCACAAAATTGCGGGTTAAGGAGGCTCTTCTTTTGACATATCTTCATCTTCAAAAGCTCACGAAATGAAACGTTGTGGAGGGGGGAGGCGTTAGTTTTTGGCGACTCATTTTCCCCCCATTTTTTATGGATTTTTGATCGGTCTGAGGCAGGAGGAATCCTCTTGGCCCTGAGATGCTTCTATCCTTCACCCTTCATCGCCATAAACGGATCAAGGAATGATGCACTGAAAAAATAGATTAAAAACGAGTCTTTCTCTCCCCTCCCTCTCTCTCTTGCATAGAGGCAATTCATGTGCAAGAAATCAAGAAGAAGAGGGGCTGAAGGATGCTTGTCTGACTGTGATTGGATTGCTTCAAGATGAAGAGGAGGCTGAGGAAAGAGGTTCAACACTGAAGAATAGTTGCTGGTTAGTCTGTGGGCTGCCCAGAATAATGATTAAAAAACCCGCAACACGCAAGACACGCGGTATGCTCCAATTTTATGAAGAAATTTGCTTGTTTTTGTTGTTTCATGGTCCAAATGTTATTCATATGCGATGAATTTTTGTTTGAGCCTTGTTTGCATCATGTTTGAGGGCTGTAACTACAAAAATGCAGAAGCCATAATAATTTAGAGCCATTATTAATTCTTTAAAACCTGCAAAATATCATTTTCAATGGAAATGAGTGGTTTTTTCGATTTTGAGTTGGAAAAAAGGAGGGAAAATGGAATAAAATCAGAGAAAATATTAAGTTTCAATCAAAATAATAAGACAACACAAATAAATCAAAAAATACCTATTTTTAATGAATAATAAATAGAGAAAAAATAGCAAAAAATAAAGAAAATTGGAATTTTTACGCTCAAAAAATATGAAAAAGGAAGATTTATGTGTGTGAATGTTTGGAGAGGTTAAAGCATGAGGTCAAGCCTCAGTTTGGCCTCGTCCTTTGTGTTATAGTACGTGTTTATTGTTTTTTACATATAAAAATGACACAAAACAACCATTTACACCTATGCAATGCAACAACACCTAAATGGTAAGGGGGAGATGAAGTGTGTGCGACGATCTAATTGCTGAAAAGATACAAACTCTAATTTCCCTCTTTGTGTATAGCATTTAGGGATCGTTCCATAATTAAATATAGGCGACTAGTAGCACGGAAGTTTCAGTGCTAGTCCCTAAAGCAGCGCAACACGTAACACTTAGTTAAAATTCATGAAAGGGCTATTTTTCGCACCTCACATGGCTGGTTTTTTTTAATCATAAAATGGTTGTGCGCAATCATCATACACCTTGCATCAAGCATGCCACGTGGTATCTCTTGGAATGCATTGTAATTGATTGATAAACTTTGACCAATGCTGAGAAGACAAGAAACCTAAGTCGTAGGTTAGACGGGCACTTCCGTTGGGGAAAGTTTTGTGAGGCAAATCAAAATCTCCTGGAACGCTAAATTATGAAAGAGTGGAGTTTGTGTGTTATGTTTTATATGTTGGAGCGACGCATCTTGGGGCCAATCCCCGAGGTATAGGAGAGTTGCAGTAGAGCCGCGGCAATGAGCTGAGAGGTGCTTCCCTATGTGTGTATTACGAGGTGTTATGCCTATATGTTATGGGATCTCCCTCTGAGGAGAAGGGAAGGTGAACGTTGGACTACATATTGGATACAAACAAAAAATCGTCATAAGCATTTAGTGCAAAGTGAGTCTTAGACGCTCCTGGCCCGCGAGGCCGTATGGTGGGGTTATCTGTCGTATGCATGAAGTCCGGCTAGTGCTATAGCTAGTCCCGGCCCATTTTAGGTCCCATAAACCTTTGATTGGCTTTTAGAAAGTATGGTGGATATGCGAGTGTCAAAGATACGCCATGATGAGTCTGTCTATACAAACCTATGGCCTGTAGTCGGAGTTTCCTCTTGTCATGTTACTCCGCATAAAGCTTAGTTCTCTTCTTATAGGGAGGTTGATGAATGTATTTCTTTGGGCATTGAGTAGGATTGTCATGTTATTGATACAGGGGATATACACTTGGCTTTGCCAAATGGGTCTTCTCTTATGCTCCGTGATGTCTTGCATATACCTACGCTTAGTAAGAGCCTGATCTCTGTCAGTCAATTGCATGGTGTAAGATATTGTGTCTCTCTTGGGGATACTTCATGGAAAATCCATCGTGGTTGCTTGGTATTGGCCAGAGGTGCTAGATATGGCAGTGATTATGTAGTGCATGTCTCTCATGTGGGAGATTCTATGGTTGCAGTTACGTAGATACCACATGCATTGTTATGGCATTGTCACCTAGGCCATGCACGACACACTGAGATGGATGGTTTATGTGATATGGGCCTATTTCTTGCTCTTCCTCATGCCACTTGCCCTCATTGTACTCATGGTCCATGCAGAGCCTCTTTGGCTTATGGCGATTGTGTGAGGCATGCTCCTCTAGATCTAGTCCATGTTGCAGCATATGGGCCTATGCCTTCCCAGTCACTTGATGGAGCATCGTATTTTGTGACCTTCATGGATTATGCTACCCACCGTGTTTGGGCTTACCCTTTGGTACAAATTGAGGAGGTTGTTGGGGTAAAAGGCCCTTGGGCCTGCCCATGTACAGTGACCACCCATATTCTTTATTCATATATATATGAAAGTGCAATAAGGCTGTCATAACATTGTTGACAGCACCTACATTGTGTGTACTCTTCTCTCTTGTGTCTCCTGCATCCCTTTCATTCCTTTGTCACCCTCTCTAGTATTTTGACCGCTTGTTATGGCTCGTAGGTTACAAGTTTCAGTATCATTGACATGTATGACCTCAATAAGACTGACTCCACTACCATGAGGCAACTCCTCTACAATGGCTTTCCTCTTTGTAGTATTTGTCTTGGTCCCTCATCTTGTTGGAGATGATTCCCTTGTGCATGATGGTTAATTGGACCTGGTAGTTTACTCCCTTGTTGGAGAGAACTGATCTTACTCCAATAGGTAGCAGCTAAGTGGCTAGACTTTCCACAAATATCTCATTTGACATTTGGACAATTCTTAGGGAAATGTTGGCTGCCACACCACTTACAGCTGAATCTTGAAGGGGACACCCTCTTCAGGGTGTCGACTCCCTATCAAATTCTATTGCTTCTTAAGGAAATTGACATCCATAGCTATTTGTCTATATTTCTCAGAAATCATATCAATGTAGTGCTTTATCATGTCCTTAACTTCACCAAGGACATTAGAGGCACTCGACTCATAGCCGCGATCGTCTGTCTGTTGTCCCATCGACCTAACCACTTGATTAGGAATTGGCCGCTGACTTACTGGGACAATATTCGGGTTTGTTGCTCGGCCTCCACCACTCAGTGGGGCCATCTAACTAGCCACAGCCAGACTAGGAGGAGCTGCTAGCATAGGCAAATTTGGCATGATACTCCCTCTTCCATTTGCATTTGACATGGGGTCTCCTTGACTCCCATTGGTCAGTGCTAAATTATTACTATTCCAATTTATCTTGCTGCATAACCCGCTTGCAAGCGTGACTCTACTCATTCTGCTTGGGTAATAGCAGTCTCAATGTTGGCCAAAGCAACACTACTAAGCTGCACCTGGATATTGAAATCTAATTCATGTAGGAAATATTGCAACTGTGCAGCTAGTGGAATGGGGATATAGGTATTAAGTTTGCAAAGAACTTGCTTTAGTTTCTTGGCATAGGCTTGGGCATTCTCATTTGGCTCTTGGCATGTTACATTCAAGACACACAACCAATGCTATCCACCTCTCTCAGGAGCAAACTCTCTACGGAAGGCCGCGAAGAATTGGTCAATGCTAGTTATGGTTCTGGCCTCTAGACCGTGATACCAGACTACTGCCCTTCCTTTTAGTGTCATATTGGAGAACATCATTAGGTGTCCTTTGTCTTGGATTCGATAGTTGAACATGAGTGTTTGAAACTCCTTAATGTGAAGTTCTCCATCTTCTTCTGCTGACCCATGGAAGATGGGCAAAGGTGATCCTAACGCCAGTAAATCCGGTGTCCTTGCTAGAATTGTAATGGGTTATGCCATGGCTACAACTGGATTGACAAGAGGAGTTTGTGTAGGTAAAACTACATCCCCACTTGAAGTGGGTTGATTGACTGGAAGAGCAAAAGTACTAAGACTTCCACTTGCACTCAAAGGGCTGCTTATGACACTTAAGTTATTAGAACCACTACTACTTATGCCATAAAATATAAAAAAACCTTCATTTCCTTCATAGAAAATAGTCATATCGTGTTTCTACGAAACCCGAGATGCATTAAATGACTGCATGACCAGTGGATGGAGCCTCCATTTCTCTCAATTCCATGTTGCATATCAATCTTTAACATCTCCATTAATCTCCATAATCATCTATTTCAATCTCCTTTTCAATTCCTCCTTCAAGATAGTGCACATGAATAGGAGGAGAGAGAAAGACTAGTTTTTGATCTCATGTCTAGACAGCCATTGGATGGGCTGAAGGTGGCAATGGAGAGCGTGGGCATCAAGCATTAGGTTGATATGATCGGTTGGTATGGGTGTATTGAGGTTGCATTATCACTCTCTCTCTCTCCTCTATGAAATCGTCGTGCAGAAAGAATTGGCGCCTTCATCTTCTTCATGATCGAAAAAAACTCCCCCCTTCATTTGTGAAATTTAGGGTGTGCCCAAGGCCCCCCAAAGGGTGGCACCCCTTCAACTCTCAAGTGGTTGGCCATTTTCTGGCACTCCTCCCGCGTCCAGCCTTCGAATCGGCTTCTGAAAAATTTTGGGCGTCCCTCTCGAGGTCTTGCACTGAGACTGACTCTTTTCGGGGTCCATTTTGACATCCCGAGAAATTATGAAAATTTCTCAACTAGCACTTGGTGGGTCTTTAAAGCACTTTTGGCACCCGTCTCTGATATGCTGCTTAAAATCGTACTGACTGTAGGTGCCACCTTTGACGAAGTCTACTTTTCCCTTGAAATTCGGATTTGTTGGTTATTTTTAAGCATGTTTCCCGGGCAAAATCCACCTCTCAATGTGGGTAGCACAAATATGGTGGACTTCTAGAGGCTGTAACAGGGGCCTCACAAAGTCTACAGAGTACAAGGCTACATGAGGAGTTTACAAGTTTATGTCTAAAGCATAAGGGCTAGGCAATACAAGGCTAAAAAATTCTATCCGAATAGAAAGACTGATGAGGTTTGTCCTTCTCTTGGTGATCTTTTTCTTCTTCTTCTTCTTCTTCTTCCTTTGCTCCATGGTCTTCTTATTCTTTAACTGCAGCAAGATAGGCCTTTTGGGACAGGATGTCTGTCACGCCTCCCCCATAATAACCCTCTTTCCCCCATAATGACCCACCTTTCCCCCCTATAAACCCCCCCACCATCAAAGGAAAGGAGGTAGAGAGAGAGAGAGAGAGAGAGAGAGAGAGAGAGAGAGAGAGAGAGAGAGAGAGAGAGAGAGAGAGAGAGAGAGAGAGAGAGAGAGAGAGAGAGAGAGAGAGAGAGAGAGAGAGAGAGAGAGAGAGAGAGAGAACCTTCTAGAAGGTTCTCCTTCTCTTCCCCTCCTTAGAGGGCAACTACACACTCCTTCCCTTCCCTACTAACTTAATCCCTATCCCGTGATATTTCCCCCCCTTTTTGCCATCCACTTGAACAAGAGGCTACTGAAATTCTAGCAAGGGTTATGGCTAGAAGAAAGGAAGATCGAGAATGGCCCCCAAATGAAGTATGTCGAGTGCGGGTGGAGATCCCACTATCCGCAAAACAAAGTCTCGGGAGAGGGTATCACCGCCAATACAACTACGGTACCGGATGTGAGTAATACATTTCTAAGTTGGCTACTTGCTTTGATTTTTGCATGGGACACATCAGGGCCGTACTATGCCACACACGAGAATAGATCATTGAAAAGGATGAATTTCATCCCAAATATTCGAAGATAGAGCTTGCGAAGTGCATGTATCAAGAGCAATAAATTGCATTTAGTTGTTATGCGAGAAAATCCATATACAGTATATGCAGCATATAAGATTCCAAGGGATTGCTGACTCCCCTTTTCTTGTAAATAATAGATATGTTTTTCACCACACTGAAAGTATGTTGTAGCTTGCACGCTTGACGGATTGCATGGTAAGTAATCTACCTTAGAGGAATTTCATCCTAGAAACTCTATATCTTTGCCCAATCTCTTGCTAATATCACGAACTGATAACTCATATTTAATAGATTGGGATCTTAAAGATGTGCATAGTTAGCACAAACAACGATCACAAGGACTATTACTTTCATCAATCCAATTCGGGGTAGATACAAACAGCAATTCCATGCCTCAAAGGCAAGAGGAGAACTCTAGGAATAGGAAACCCTAAGTCAAACGAAAGACCGATACTTTTATACTTGTTGGGAAGAAGGTAGAGGGTTATTGATCAATGTAAGTGATCTATAGAACTTATGTCTTGCACAGTGTTTGAAACCTTGACATATGCCCTAGCCAAAGGAAGGGGGTGTTAAATAAAATTTTGCATAGTATCACTCTTAGATCCCAAGGGAGAGCGAATATGCGGATGGAAATGTTATGACGTCTATTCTTGCATTGCTTGGAAAAATACAATTGGTTTCATTGGATTGATCAAATAATATCCTAAATTCTTTTACATTCAACTGATTGTTGGTTTGTCGTTTGGATGATTATTCCAAGTGCTTGTGATTGATGGTAAATTCATGGCAAGGGTATGTGATGACAAGTTGCCATGGGAATAAATGAATGTTTTCTAAAAGGTGATATTAGGGCATAATGCCTTATTTGTGCTTGATTCTTAATTGGACTAACTAAGGAAGGATATTTTGCACGGGTGGATCATCTCTAAGATTGCGCCGCATAAAATAAACACACAAAGGGCATTGCTCGATTCATGGGCTGAAGGTCGAGTGGTGAGAAGACCACCAACCACAGGAATAGTGTTTTACTCCTAGGTAGCTTGTGGTCATTAGGTGGAGCTCTGGACACCCCTTGCCCCAAGTCCGGAATGGAGTTGAGGACCTCCGTGGCCCCAATGTATGTGGCATTAGAAGATCCTATTCTAGATAAAGGATGGAAATTGTGATGCCATGTGATTTGGACTAGTTACTTCTGCAAGGTAGAAGGGTCATATAATTTCTCCTATATGGGCAGTAGGAAAAGATTAACTTGAAGATAAGTTAAGGAACTTGTTTGTCAAAAGGAATACTTGCTCTCTTTTCATGTTGGTACTATAAATCATGCAAACGAACCCTGCTCCCTAAAAGGCTTAATTAAGGAAGCTGATTTTAAATGTCACACATAATTGTGGTAGGACCTAATTAAATAACTAAAGAATGCCTATTGAGGAAAGCAGGACAGAACCCCCGACGGGCCCGTCCTATGGTCGGGTGGTCCCAGAGAATCGGGAGGCTTCTCACAAGGTCTTAGTAAGTGTTAGATTAGAACCTCGATTCATGCAGTTTTAGGGGACCAAAATGGGACTATGCCTTACAGGTAGAGAGGTTGAGCGACACATCCCTCTCTTTTCCCATTCTCTTTGAACCAAGTGCAGCATAGATATGCTTCAAATTGGGTATCTCTGCGTAAAGTAGGATGTCTAGGACTCAACGACACTAGAATGCCGTCAGGAGACCTTGACCACTAGGGACCCAAATTTCAGGTCGATCCCAATGGGTTTGGCCACACCCTGTAACATTCCATGGGAGTGCCGGATAGCGTCACTTAGATTCATCTCTCAATGGATTGCGAAAAACGTGCCTCGATAGTCGAGGCACGTTATAGTAAAGTTATTTACAACATGTAACAAATGTAATTTCTCCTCATCATTGTGCCAATCTTTCATATACATGCTATAAACTTTGACCTTTGCTATCTTATAGGGGCATTTTGAGGCATGCTCTACCATGTATTTATCACCACACTTAAAACATAAGCCTTTTTATTTTTGCTCCTTAACATTTAGGGAGAAGAATCTTTGACCACTTGGACCAGTTAAGAATGATCTAGGATCATTTCGATGTCCATTTTTAGCATATTTTCCCTCACCATTGGCACTAATTTCTTTTCCAAAAGTTCCCCATTTTCTTTCCACATGGAAGGGGGACAAGTACTTTATAGTTGCTACTAGGCATGGGGCTACCTCTAAAACTACCCCCATAGGGGTGTGGGATTATCCAAAATCTTGTTGAAAATTCTCATTTTTATGGTACTTCCTTCCATATCTTTCAATCAATTCAATTGCATTGGATAAGGTAGAAGGTTTTTTAGCCATTATATCAGTCTCAATAAGCCAATCTCTAACCCATACATATACGTGCAATTTTGCATCATCACTAACACTTTCAACATGCATAGTCAAGTTCATGAATTGCATTTTATTCTCTTGCATTGTGAGATTATGCTGGTTAGGCTAATACCATCGTGTTGAGATGTCAAGCTCTATATGAGCTAGCATTTACTATGTGCCTTAGTGATGTGGCATAATATTATTCACTGGAGTATTAGGTGATCAACATGAGGATATACTAGTGATTCTATAGCTAGAGCACACCCATGTAGTCTATCCTTGGTTATGACATATTCATTGTGCCACCTCTTTTTTTCTTAACATGCTTATACTCAGTGACCATGTGTATATACATTTTGTACTCTCATAATAGTCTCTTATCATGTTGTAGACTTAGTTCTTTGTGTGGAAGAAGAAGAAAGAAGAAGAGGAAGATTTCATCCCTATCTCTCTGTGTGCTCAAGTCTCCATTACTTTTGTGTGTGTGCTCTTGGGTGCTTAATCTCTTTCCCCTCTTTTCTATTTTCATAGTATCAAAGATGCCCCATGGCTGCATGGAGCTCGATTGAAAGCTGAGGTGAAGGAGTTAGATCACAAAAGTAAGCAAAATGTAATAAGCTCTTCCATCTTGCTTAACTTGCCTTAGGTCATAGCCGCAAGAGGCTCATGAGGCTGGTAGGGCTGCAATCTCCGAATGTAGTGAAACTTGGTGAGCACAAAGAACAATGTATATACTAAAGGGCTTATCCGCAGTGATTTTTGGTATCTGAGGTCCTTTCAGCTTTCACTTTGGATATGCATGTGGTATTGGTAGCAAAATTTGGATGTACTATAGTTTTGGCTATATCTACTATTTATCTGTGCACACATTACAAATTTTGAATTGATAAGGCTTCAAGTGTTTCTTGGGTTGTAGACACAAAAAACATTTGCATATAGATTACAAATTGTAGTTATTGTTGTGCAATTAGTGAAAAAGGTTCCACCTTTAGTTGTAGTGTACTTGGTAACAATTTACTTGCAAATTGTAGGTTTTATAAGTTTTTGAATTTTGTCAAAATGTTTGATAACTTCAACTAGATTATCCTACATAGAAATTCAAGATAACTTTCTTGAAGGGAAAATGTCTTTAGAATTACATTGAAAGAGACGTGGCAGCAGCACTTGAAGTTCCTACACTAAACACTACTGCAGAACACTTAAAAGTCTAAGAAAGATTGGGAACATACATAGAGTGAAATCATGTATTGGCTATCTTGTCAATGTCACAAATTGCATGATGGGCTATTTGCAGGAATTTGAAACCCTCACTATTGTATGGAAGAATTTGTCAAGGTTGTTCAAAGGAAATACAAAGGCTAGAAAGCTATAGCTCAAGTTAGAGCTGAACAAAGTGCAAAATTTTAGAGCCGAATTTAAAGTGCAAAAGTGGCTCAGGTCCATTAAAGTGATGTTTTTGGTGAAAAATATGTCAATCCCACAAATCAAGGAGCTAGAGTTTTTCTATATGTATTTCAACATCAAGAATCCAACACAAGTGTTGTGGCAGGATGATTAGATTTTGATGCCAGAAAGATGCTCATCCAGTTGGATCGTGAATCTGAGGTTGTTTTCCACTTCATTTGGACTAGAACTACTTGCGGGATTATGTGAACATGCTGGAGTGACTGACAAATATTTAAAGGAGAAAAATAATAAGAAAACAGTCATGAGGGGGTGCATATTTTTTTGTGCTCCATTTTTGTGATATTTTTGGAAATTTGTGAGACTGTCTCTGCATCATGCTTCCTCCTTTTGGCCATGGATTCCCTGGATTTCTAGAATTCTTCACTTCGTATTGTGAAAAACAACAAGAGATTTGATGCATTGTATGAAAAGTTTAGATTTTAGTCTTTCTCTCTCCTCTTTTCTCTTGCCATAAACATGGTTCATATGGGTTGAGACGATGAGGGGGGATGGATGCCGGTTTGTGAGGAGATGCGAGGAATGGAATAATGATGTACAAAGAAGGCATTAGTGGCTATAAAAGAGTATCAATGGGGCTTCTCAAAATACAATGCGTGCATATGCAAACTATAGTGTCAGCAATCTTTTATTGCATTTATGATGAATCTTTCATTCTTATTATAGAAAATAATTAAATATACTTAACTATATCTAAGTCTATAGTATAATGAGATTTCTAGCAATTCATGTAATTGAAATCAAAATCATAAAACGTGCAATGCGGACTTACTAGAAAAATAATAATTTCATGGATTTTTATGGTTCAAATGGTGTTCCTATGGAGTTATATTGAATGTAATGTTGAGTTACAACCTATGTAAGCTTTATAAATTTAAAATTATAAAAAATAGTAATTAATGTTAAAATAAATAATAATAATTAATAAATTGATTTTTAATAAATTTTTAGTTTTCATGTGTAAAAAAATACGATAAATTAGGTATATGTGTGGATGTATGGTGAAGGTAGGGCATGGGGTTTTTTCTCAAGCTACCTCCATCTTTATGTAAAAGTATGTGTTTATCACTTTTCTACATGGAAAAAATGTCTTAAAATACCCTTTTATATTTATGCACGATTGCAAAACCTAAACGGTGGGGGGAAAGGGATTGTGGAAAGTTAAGTATCAATTGAATTCAAATTTTCATGCATATTATGACATATAGGACTCAATTTATTTAAGTTTAAAGGTACAATAGCACATATTAGTTCGGTATTATTTCTAAGCAGTGCAGTAACACGTTAGAAAGAGAAAATCATTAAAATAATGTTTTTCACATGACACATCACTTGATTTGTGGTTATTTTATTTGAGTACTATTTAACATTACACCTGAGATTTGCATTCTTATACATGGTATCAAGAAAGAGGAAGTCTCCTGGATGCTTTACAATTGGTTGTTAAAACTATTGTGACCAATGATAAGAGTGTGAGTAGGATAGTTTTTTTAAAGGGGGATTGATTAAGCGATGAAAGAAAAAACTCCTAGAATGTGAAACTTGGAAAAAGATTGGACAATGTTACAATTGTGTTTTATGTTTGAGACATCACATCCTGGGTTTACATCGATTTGTAGTCCAACATTTTTTGCCCCTTCCCAAGTCCAACATAGGAAGTATACCACACATACATGTGACTAACATCTTGACTTATACACATATAGAGCACCTACCTAGCTATAGGAACCACAATGATCGACTAGGTAGATGCTCTATATATGTGTAAGTCGAGGTGTTAGTCACCTGTTTGTGTGGTATACTTCCTCTGTTGGAGTTGGGAAGGGGCAAAAAATGTTGGACTACAAATTGATATAAACACATGATTTATTTAGAGTAGTATATAGCCTCCATACACTCTTGTCATGAGGCTGGATTGGTGAGCATAGAAGGCATGGCTAGAGCTGAGCCTTGCCAGTATCAAGTCCATTTTTAGTCTCAACAGCAAGTGGTGTGTTTTCCAGGAGCTACTGATAAGTGACGGTTTCTGAATCTTAGTTAATAGGGACCAGTTGCTCAATGTATGCCAAAGAGCATTCTAATGGATCCATTATTTCCTGATAGACATTGAGCTAAGACCCTTAGGAGATATTTTCCTAAGCATAGTAGTCTGATATCCTCGAGAAAGAGAGGTATTCTTGACCCTATTATTCTAGATAGCCCATTAGGGAAAGGAGGACTGCCTAATGATTGCTTCAGGGACATATTGAGTGATGCCCTCTTCATCTATGGGGGGAAGTTCTTCCACATAGTCCATTGAGGAGCCTACAAAGGGTTTCAACTGACTGACATGAAACACATTGTGGATTTTGGTGGTAGGGGGGAGTTCTTAGCGGTAGGCCAAGTCGCCAACTCTCTTCAGGATTCGGTATGGGCTATAGAAGCGATGGGCTAGTTTGTTACTGCTGCCCTCTTTGAGAGTTGAGTAGCAGGACTTAGGCACTTTTTAAAGGACCAATTCCCCCTCTTGGAATTCCAAATGCCTTCGTTTTTCATCAGCATAGAGTTTCATGTGTGTTTGGGCTTTCTGAAGATTCATTTTGCATTGCTGAAGTAAAGCTTGCATGCGATCCAATTCACCTTGACTCTGAGGTTGATCTTATCAGTAAACAAGACTGTAGGAAAGGGAACCTTATACCTGTATAAGGCCTCAAAGGGGAAACTCCAATGCTAGAGTGTGTGGAGTTATTATATGCAGACTTAGCCAAGTGAAGCCATGAATCCCAACTGTGCTGTACATCATGGAAAAAGTGCCTCAAATATGTCTCAAGCCATTTGTTCACTCTCTTAGTTTGGCCATCAGTTTTGAGGGTGGTACGTAGTGGATGGAGCAAGCTTGGTCCCCATGGAGGTGAAAACTATCTGCTAGAAGTTGCTCATAAACTTTGCATCCTGATCATGTACTATGACTTTTGGTAAGCCATGCAGCTTGAAGACATTTTCCATAAACTGAGTGGCCATCTGAGAGGCAGTATATTGGATCTTAGTGGGGATAAATTGGGCAGCTTTGATGAGTTGATCAACTACCACATAGATACTATTCCACCCTTTCTTAGTCGTAGGAAGGCCAGTGATAAAGTCCATTGTGATGTGAGTCCATTTCCCTTCAGGATAGGGAGAGGCTACAAGAGGCCAGCAGGCCTGAGTGTACTATCCTTGTTCTGTTGGCATGGAACACATTTGGTCACAAAGTCCTTGACGTCCCTCCATAAGCCTTTCCAATGAAAGCTCTTGGCAATCCAGTCATATGTTTTGAAAACACGCAAGTGACCAGCAGTGGAGCAAGAATGCATTTCTTCCATGATCTTCTACGTGAAGGGGGAAGTGTGTGGTATGACAATCTTGCCATGGGACCAAACAATGCCATGCTTGAGCTGATATTGGGAGTTTTTAGCCATAACCCCATGCTATAATTTCTGAAATGTGTGGCTGAAATGATCATCTAACAAGTAAGCCTCTTGGAGCTCTTCAACCCAATCACTGTGCAATTTTGAGATAGAGGGCACTCTGCATGCCCACATTCAAAAGAGAGAATCAGCCACAATATTATCCTTGCCCTGCGTGTGTGAAATGTCAAAGTCATAGTTCTGTAAGGTTGCCACCCATCGCCTTTTCTTAGGAGTCAAAGTAGAATGAGCCAAGAAGTATTGGAGGACTCGGTGATCGCTTTTCACTTGGAAGCAACTGTCATACAAATAGTGGTGCCATTTCTTGATGGCATGGAGGTGGCTAACATCTCTTGGTCATATACATTCATTTGTATCTCATTCTCATCAAGCTTGCGGCTTTCAAATGCAATCACACCATGCTCTTGCAACAATACTGCACCAATACCCCGGCCACTGGCATGACAATGAATGGTAAATAGCTTAGAGAAGACAGGGAAAACAAGGATGGGGGCTGAAGCAAGCGCGTCCTTTAACTGTTTGAAGCTATGATCCGCAGTGGCATCCCAAAAGAATGACTCTTTTTTCAAGCGATCAGTCAAAGGTGCTGCAATGGTGGCATAATGCTTAATGAAGCATTTGTAGAATGAAGAGAGACCAAGGAAGCCATGCAAAGAAGTGGTGATGGAAGGAGTGGGCGAATCTCTAACACATTGTACCTTTTTCGAGTCAGCGTGTATACCATTTTTGCTCACAATATGTCCCAAGTACTCCATAGATGTCTGCATGAATATGCATTTGCTCTCCTTAGCCAAGAGTCGATGCTCTCTCAATATGTCAAACACCCTCCAAACATGTGTCAAGTGCTCCATAGATGACTTGCTGTAAATGAGGATGTCATCAAAGAAAACAAGCAGGAACTTGAATAGAAAGGGCTGTAGGATTTTGTTCATGAGGCTTTGAAAGGTGGCAAGGGCATTAGTCAACCCAAAAGGCATCACAAGAAAATGGTAAAGTCCACGATCAGTCCTCAAGGACTTTTTGACCTCATCTCCTGCCCGCATACGAATTTGATGGTAGCCAAAGCACAAGTCAATCTTAGTGAAAAAGCATGCCCCTTTTAACTCGTCTAGCAAATCATCAATCCGTGGTATGGGGTAGCGGTTCTTCACTATAATTTTGTTCAAATCTCTGTAGTCAATGCACATGCGAAAGGAGCCATCTTTCTTTTTGACTAAGAGGACAGGGGATGCATAGGGGGAAGAACTCGGTTCAATGAAACCCATCTCCAACAACTCCTTGATTTTCTTTGCAACCTCTTCACACTCACACTTGGAGAGTCTATAGGGGGGTTTGTTCCTGGCTTGGAATGGGGCTCTAGGTCAAGTGGGTGGTCCACTTGTCTCTTGGGAGGGAGGGATGTCAGCATCTAGAATAAGTCATTGTATTCCTCAAGTAAGGCGTGCAAGGCAGAATCATGAGATACTGCAGAGGGCTAAACAAAATTGTCCTTATTTTATTGCAAAACAAAGATTTGTGAGCATTTCTTAAACTCCCGTTTGAGTTGCTTTGCTATAATGAGCTGAAAATCAGCATGATCTCGAACTCCCTCTAGGTGGATAGGCTTTCCATGCATCATAAACTCCATGTAAAGCTGAGAGAAGTCCATAGAAATTTTCCCCAATTGTTTCAGTCAATCACAGCCCAAGACAACATCAATGGGGCCCATATCTAGGGCAATCAGATCAACCAATGCCACATAATTTTCAGCCAGGCATAAGGGAACTGCAAGACATACATGTGTGTTGACTTCTTCTTCTCCATTTGCTACTTGGACCTTCAAGGGGTGGTGTAATGCTATCGGGATACATTTCAACCGATCAATGGCTGATTTATTGACAAAACTGTGAGTGCTTCCACTATCCACAAGGATAAAAACATGCTTTCCATTGATACTGCCTTGAATGCAAAGGGTACTGGGGCTACGGGAACCCGTCCAAGCATCCAAGGATATCGAGCAAAGGGAAGTGGGAGGTGGGTGGGATGTTAAATCAAGTATTTGTGAGGGAGCACTGGTCGGGTCAAAGGGAAACCCATCCTCCAGGTCATAGAACTGCTCATGATTAACATTCTTCGTGGGCTCAACCTGGTCAATGGCTAGGTCATCCTCCTCATTGTGCCAATCTTCCATGACATACATGCTATGAACTTTGACCTTAGTTGTCTTGTACGGGCATTTGGAGGCATGATCAACAGTGTACTTATCTCCACACTTAAAGCATAGGCCCTTTTCTTTCCGTTCCTTCACAACATCTTGGGAAGATAAACCGTTGACTACTGGATCCATGGGAAGGTGATGCAGTGGATTGTTTATTTTCAGCATACCTATTTTTGGTAGTAGAGCCTGATGATGTCCCAAAAGTGCCCATTTTTCTTTCAACATGGAAGGCGGGGTAAGTGGGTACTTTGGGGCTATTATTAGGCATAGAAGTTCCTCGAAAACCACCTCCGTATGGGGCTGATTGTGAAGGAATGCGGAGAGGTCCAACACCTTGCTGAAAATGCTCATTCTTACAGTATTTTCTTGCATATCTCTCAACCAATTCAATTGCATCAAACAATGTGGTAGGTTTTTGGGCCATGACATCAGCCCGATAGACTCGGTTCCAACCCATAGATGTACTTGTGCAATTTAGCATCATCACTAATGCTCTCCACATACATGGTCAAGTTCATGAACTGATTTGTGTAGTCACATACAGTGAGGTTACGTTGGTCAAGAGTGTACCATCGTCTTGCCAACCGTTCTTTTTCCACAGGGGACACAAAAACTTGGACCATATGCATTTTTAAATCTTCCCAATCAATGAACTGTTGATTCTCCCGATTGATATAGCACCACCAAGTGTGGGCAAAACCTTCCAAGTGGAGAGAAGCAAAAAGTATTTTCTGATCACCACTGTGCGGGGGTAGATGTTGAAGTAGGACTCCAACTTGGACGTCCATTCTTCTAGGTTAGATGGTGAGGGGGATTGCCCATTGTACTTTGTTAGGATGACCTTGTAAAGAAAATCATAGGGGCCATGCTGCCCATGAAATCCTTGCTGTCCATGCATCCCGTGGTGGCCATACATGCCCTGCTATCCATACATCCCTAGTTGTGCATTAAGCCCATGTTGTCCATTATAACCATGTTGTCCATGATTACGAGGCTAGCTATTTGTACCATATTGTCCTTGATGGGACTGATTCATATGGGGTGCATGGGGGCTCCTAGGTAGAGCGGGTGAAATTCGACTCAAGGTGGGAGAAGGCCTCAAGTGGATGTTGCCGGCATGGTGGATG
This sequence comes from Lygodium microphyllum, assembly GCF_053477565.2. Lineage (NCBI taxonomy): Eukaryota > Viridiplantae > Streptophyta > Polypodiopsida > Schizaeales > Lygodiaceae > Lygodium > Lygodium microphyllum. The sequence goes on along the minus strand of NW_028229515.1, from coordinate 1,540,420 downwards.
GGGGAATTTGATAGGGGATCATCATGCGTATGAGAGGGTTCCCCGATCTCATAGGTAGAAGGGGAAATTCCCTTAGCACTAAGTATACCCTGTGGGCCATGTGACAGTTCTTGATGTGGAGGATGTCTAGACTCATGTCTAGAGTCATTGGTCTTCTCTTGCAATGAAGCGGTCGCAGCAACAAGAGTAGTGATCTACTCCAAGGTCTATTTAGTCTTTGAGTTTGAGATAGCCATGTTCTCGATCACTTCATCAAACTTGGACATCATTTGGTGGTGGTTGGTGACCATGTCATTGTGGCATTCCATATGACGGAGCTCATGTTGGCAGAGGGTGTGATTGAGAAGGGTATACGGGTCCGTTTCAGGCATTTCCTCCTGTATGTCACCATGGTAATCTTGTGCTAAGCTTGCTTCCTCATTCATGGAGGTTCGGGAGTCTCTAATCTCCCTCTGGAGTTTCTCTTGGGCCTTTCTGGCCAGCCATCTGGTTGCAGTCCACAGGACCTGCTGTCAATAAAAGGGACGTAACTCCGATTGATGAGGTTTTGAGCTCAAGTCAGAGGGGACAACGGCATCTTTGAGATGAGCTATTAACCTTTATGACAAAAAATGACCATAATTTTCTGTAATGGGTTTACAGTGCCTTTCCTGGAGCGGTCTCCATCTTGTCCATAGTGACCCTACTGCACAAATATGGACATAACTTTCACACCGTAGCTCTGATTGGGGAGATTTTTGATTCAAATTGGAGGGGACAAAGCCCTCTTTGAGGTGAGCTATAGGGTTTACCACCAAATTCAGGACAGAATTTTCTACAATGGGATCTTTGTGATAGTCCTGCAGGACTATGACCAAAAACATTGCTTGTCCCTTAGTACCAATGTCTTACATGGATAGAGCATAGTTCAAGGGGCCTGATCTGCCACATCAATAGCATCTTGAGCATACTGAACATAATTGTGAGCATCATTGCATATCCATTAGCTCTGCCATTAATGCATAAGTACATTCACTGCCATACATCTCCTTTGACTGTATGTACTTCAAGTGTCATACATGGGTGCCATTAGCATTGTGGGGTATCCAAGAAGGATCATTGGGGCAGGGGAGTGGAGCTCATGGAAGTACCTACATCCGCATACAAGTATTGGGATCCGGATCACCGAGAGGTGGGCAAAGTTTCCCTCGGGCCGGGTTGTTGCACCCCTTTAGGGTCTTAAGTGGTAAGGGAGGGTCACCTCTCTTTTGTCTTACCACCTCGCCTGGCATCGGCCTTTTTCCTTAGCCGGAGTATACATGGCAAACATTTTTAATAAGCAATCAGTATGAGATGCATTGGAAAGAAGACATTGGGCCTTTTCATGAGATGCAAGGAATGATAAAGGTTGGGGTAGGGGTTACCTTGGCATTCCAATGACTCACTGGCTGCTACTTACCCAATTTACAATGGCTATTATTCATCCAAGATTACAAGACAAGATAGGGGGTTAATGTCAGCCATTACAATGAATTTCAGGAAGAATCATGATGCTTGCATATGAAGAGGATTGAACTATTAAACCTATGCAATCTTGAATCTCTCCAACAATGGATTAAGAATGGCATACCTCTTTAATGCTTGGGAAGACTGTTGAAACATGGATCATTAGGATGCCGCTTGCTCCATTGATCAAGTTTCGTTGTTGGTTGGGGCATTCAAAAAGAAGATGTCAACATTCAAATGCTCCTACTGATGAGGAAGGCTCCCGTGCTTGTCCCCGAGCTTGAGCTTCAAGAATGGGAAGCTTCAAGTGAAGCTTTCATGGCTGTCCACAAAGTTTCCATGCATGCTAAACTCCAAGTCTTCCTCCAGATGAGAGGATTCATTCATGGGCTAAAGGGCTTGTGTGGGTTGAGCTCTCCGGGTCAAAGAAGGCTTCAGTTTGGAGAATTCATGGCTGCCCCAAACTGTATCAAACAGTCCAGCTGTTGTTCATCTTGAAGGTTGAATCCTGGGATCAAAAATGCCAAGGGGGAAGAGGGAGATCAGCGGAATCAATGCCTAGGAGTGGCAAGAAGTGGCCAGGTAGCAATTGAGGAGTGGCAGGAGGGCTAGGGAGGGGCAGGGCAGCCAGTGCAAAATGCGTCGTAAATTGTGGGGCTGTCCTGCATGCCTTCTGGGCAGCAACATCCCCCAGTCCACTACTTGATCAATAGTTTGGGGGGTCAGGGAAGGAGTTCTGGGGGCTGGTTGATATTGGAGAGCACCCTCAGGTCAGATCTTGGGGTTTCTTTGGGCTGGCAGCCATGGCACCTTGCAGGAGAAGAGAGAGAGAGAGGGCTGGGGCAAAAAGTGACTGAGGTTTTTCCCTCTTCCAACTCCTGGGACTCTAAACTTGTCCTGGAACCCTTAAAATTTGCATGAAAATAAGTGACGAGCTACTATTTTAACCGTTTTACCTCCAGATATGTCTGATCTCCAGCCATAGCTCCTGCTTACTCCAAAAAGCTGAAGTTAACTGCAGTCCTTCTTGCTGTACCTATACCTGTAAGTTGAGTAACTAGGGTTTTTTGGGATTTGAAAAGGGAGAAAGGGGAAAGAGGAAAAGGACCAAAGACTGAAGCTCTGATACCACTTGTAATGAAACAAGCTGGGAGGAGAGAGAAGAAGAGCTGAGGAGAGAGAAAGAGAACAAGAAGAAGAAGGAAGAAGACTCGAAGAAGAGAGAGAAAGAGAGAAGGGAGGAGAGAATGAAGGAGGAAGCCATGGAAGCTGGAGATGAAGGTGAAGAGTATGATCTTGATAATACCTGGTTGCCCTAATCTAGGGCTCTTACACCTTAAATACCCCGGTCAGTGTGACGGGGTGTCTAAACCCTAGTTGGTGTGTATCCTGCTTGTTACATGAATACAGGATGAAGTACATCTTATGATGTTTTCAACATGACAATGAAAGGAAGAGCTACAATGTGGTATCACGGCTTGGAAGACAGGACCATAACCATGATCTACTTACTCTTTATGGCCTTCAAAAGAGAGTTTGCCCCTGAGAGAGGTGGTCAATATTGGCTTTGTATTGAGCTTATGCCAAGAAATTGAAGGAGGTGTTTTACAAATTACAAGTCTCTATTCCCATTCCACCTACTGTCCAAATATAATACTTTTTACATGGATTGGACTTTAATATCCAAGTACAGTTAGGTAGTGTTGCTCTATCTGATATAGACACACTATTATTACACAAGCAAAGGAGGTAGAGTTGTGCTTACAAGAAACCTACACATCTAGGGTAAACCTAAATTCGAGTCTAGGTCCTGGAAATAATTTGGCATTGATCAATGGAGATCAAGGTGTGACTAGTACATCTATGGCCAATTCGAATGGAAGAGGATGCATAATGCAAAATGTGCCCATGCTGCCATCTCCTCTTAATGTTGCTATGCTGATGGGCTATCCAACTAGTTCCACTAAATAATGGAAGCTAAATGACAAACCCTAATGCCACACCAACTAATCAGTGGTGGTTAGGCTAGCTGAATGGCAAGTGCATGATCATGGCTATGAGTCTATATTGTTGTGTCAGCCTTATTGAAGAGTTGCCAAGTAGTAGTTGTGTCAGCCTTATTGAATGGCAAGCCTTATTGAAGAGTTGCCTAGTGGTAGTTGTGATAGACTTATTGGAGCTATGCATATCAATATCACTGAAGCTTCCAATTTACAAGCCATTATAGGAGGACAGAAGGTTAAAGAATGTGATAGGGATAATGTAAAACCTGATGAGACAAACCCTAAATAGGATGATAAGGGGATGCAAGTCCTTAACCCTGATGTGGAAGCCAATCCCCTAAAAGATGTTGATGGCAAAGCTGACTCCAATAAGAAGCTACCAAAGGAGAAGGTAAAAGCCAAGAAAGAGGCATCTAAGCCTGTTCAGCAAGACCAAGAGAAAGAATATTCTAGTGGGGAAAGACAACCATTGCTAATTGTCATGAATTTAACTTAGCTAATTGTCTTTTCAAGGTAAAGCTTGATGTAAATCTCTTGTAGTTGATCAAGCTATCTCTAGGAGTGCATAAAGAGTTTAAGAAGATCCTTTGTATTGGGTATATCATTGAACCCTTGGAAATAGCATGTGTAGTAGATGATTGGTTTAAACATGCTGAAAAGCATTGCCCAATGGTGGCAACATATGTTGACGGCATATCAGTGGATGATGCAATTGTGGATGTGGGATTCTTCGTCAACACTATGAGTTCAAAATTGATGGAAATCTAGGATTGGAAATCCAAAAGGATGCCTCCACAATTCTCTGGATGATGATTGATGATAGTTTAAGGAAACTGGAAGGTTGCATTGCTAAAGTCCATGTGACTCTTGCTAATGTGGAATGCATTTTGGACTTTAGGGTTAATAGGTTTATAGGGTGGCCAAGCTATCAACTATTATTAGGAAGGCCATGGATCTTGTAATCTAATTGTCAAGTTGATATACCCAGTGTTCGTTTGATTTTTGGTAGAGATGCCAAACACGTAATAGTGGATGCATATCTTGAATCTCCTCAAAGCGAGAGAGAAACAAATTCATTAGAGGATCCTTCTGGCAATGAGACTTTGTCAAGTGAGGAATCAAGGGAGGGATCCAATACAAAAGATCTCTATCAAGTGACTTTGAATGAGTCGATAAATGCTCAAGATAGAATTAGAGACACTGATGTAATTGAGCTAGATCTCGGTATGTTGAGTGAGCCATGACTGATAAAATTAGGATCTATGCTTCGTTTGGAAGAGAGGAAGGAACTACGTATCCTTGATTCAATAATTTTATGATATTTTTACCTAGATCTATGATGAGCTGAGGGATATTTATCCTATCTAGCTATGCATACTATTCCCCTAAAGGAGGGTAGCCATCATGTTTAACAAAAGAAGTGAGGTGTAAGCCTTTTGAGCTAAGGGACATAATCTTTGAGGAGTTACAAAAATTGCATAAAGTTGGTTTGATATTTCGTGTACAACACATGGAGTGGTGCTCATTGATAGTTATTGGAACAAAGAAAAATAATAAAATTTGACTTTGCATAGATTTTTGAGAATCAATAAATAGACTACAAATATTACTATCTGGTACCATTTTTAATCAAATCCTAGATCGATTTAGTAGGTAGATATATCTATTTGTTTATAGACCTCCTACTGGTTATAACCATTGGAGGAAGACAAGTTAAAAATGACCTTTGTGTATCATGTTATGTCTTTTGGATTATGCAATGCACTAGGGTCTTAGTAATGTACAAATGATAAAACTTTCAATGATATTTTCCCAGAGGAGTTGAAAGTCTTTATTGATGACCTAGGGGGGACAACCACCATAAGGGAGAGACAATTGATTATTCTAAGAAAATATTTCAAGTTGTACATGCAATTCTACATTGCTCTCAATCCAAGAAAGTGCATTTTTGGAGTGCCCTATGGATTGTTGTTAGGCCATGTGGTTAGTTTGGCTAGTATTGCAGTTGATCCTAAAAAGATATGCCTTGGGATGCTCTTTGCAATGAAGAAATTTAGACACTACATCTTGTATGAAAAGATAGTATTTTATACAAAGGCAGAGGGGCTCAGGCTATTGATGAATAAGTTGCAGTCGCTTGACCACCTGGCGAAGTGGTTGATCACTTTGTAGAAGTTTGACTACAAAATTAGGAGTAAGTTACTGAAGTTGCTGGGGATCGTTGAATGTCTTGTGGATTTTTGGGAGCCAAAGGAAGTCTTGGCTGAAGGTAGTGACCTTGAGGGTGTATTCGAAATAGATATGGCATCCATTCCATCCTCGTATGCTATCATAATGCACTATCTATCCAGAAGAGAGGTTGGAGCCGTTTTTTGGAAGGTTGAAAAGAGGAAAATGAAGCAGCATGCCTTGAAATTTGCCTTGATTGCATGAACACTATATCGACAAGGGGTGGATGATGTTTATCACCAATGTATCATGCCTGATGAGGTTCCATTTTATCTTGGAAGAGTGTCATGACTCTACTTATGAAGGGAACTTTGTTAGGCAATTAGCTGCACAGGAAGCTTTGAGAGCCAGATATTGGTGAACATCCATTTTCCAAGATACATTTACATAAGTCAAGAGATGTGATACTTGTCAGAGACACGACAATAGGAAGAATAGAAAGTCAGTGGCAACTAATAAATATTAAAAGAAGAAAAACAATAAGAAAATCGTTGTGAAGAGGGAGGGGGCACAAAGTTTTTTGCATCCCTTTTTTTTTTGGAGATTTGTGACTATTCACATCATGGTTCCTTTTGCTGGCCATGGATTCCCTAAATTCTTTGCTCTACATTATTGCGAAAAATAGCAAGAGATTTGATACATCCATTTTTATAAAAAAAATTGGCAGATTTGTGACTATTTGCATCATGTTTTCTTTTGCTGGCCATGGATTCATTGAATTATTTACTCCACATTATTGTGAAAAATAGCAAGAGATTTGTTACATTGTATGAAAACTTTAGATTTCAGCTTTTCTCTCTCCTCTTTCTCTGTCACCATAAACACAATTCATATGGATTGAGAGGATAAGGAGGAGTGGGTGCTGATTCATGATGAGATACAAGGAATGGAATAAGAAATTGCAAAGGAGGCATCAAGGGTGGTTGTAAAAGAGCATTAGTTGCTTCTCGTTTTCGAAATTTTATGCATGCGTATATAGATTATAGCGTAAGTGGTCTTTTATTGAATTTTTATATGTATCTTTCATTTTTATTATAAAAAATGATAAAAAATGGTTAAATGTACTTGAATATATCTGACATTATAGACTAACTTGTAATTTCTAGTAATTCTCATAGTGAAAATCAAAACCGTAAAACCCGTAGTGCGAGATCTAGTAGAAAAATGATAATTATGGGTTTTTATGGTTCAAATGGTGTTCCTATGGAGTTATATTGAATGTGATGCTGAATCACAACCCATGTAAGCTTCATAAATTAGAAAATTATAAAAAAACAATTAATATTAAAATAAATGATAAAAAATAATGAAAAACGGATCATTTGATGAAAAATTTAGTTTTCACATGTAAAAACTTATAATAAAATAGGTATATGTGTGTAGATATATGAAGGTAGAGCATGGGGATTTTCCTCAGTCTACCTCCATCTTTATATGAAAGTGTGTGTTTATTATTTTTTTACATGTAAAAAATGACATGAAACACTCTTTAAATTGATACACAATTGCAAAACTTGAATGGCAAGGGAAAAGGAGTTGTGGAAAGTTAAGCATCAATTGAATTCTAATTCCCATGCATATTATGACATATAGGATTCACTTCATTTAAGTTTAAAGGAATAATAACACGGATTAGTCCAGTGTCATTTTTCTAAGCAATACAACAATACGTTAGAAAGAAAATTATTGAAAGAATATTTTTTCACATGACACATTGGCTAATTTGTAGTTAATTTGTTTGAGTATTATATAGCACTCCATCTTATATCTATATTCTTATATATGGTATCATGAAATAGGAAGTCTTCTGAATGCATTGCAATTGGTTATTAAGACAACTGACTAATGATAAGTGTCAGAATCCCTAACCTATAGGATATTATGATTTTCTTTCGGGATTGATTAAGTGAGAAATATCTTTTAGAACATGGAGCTTGGAAAAAGAGTGAACAATGTGTTTTATATTTAAGATTGCACATCCTAGGGCAATCATTCGGGTGTAGGAGAGCTATAAGAACCAGAACGATCAGTTAGGGATGCATTATATGTGTGTAAATCAAGGTATTACTCACATGTATGTGTGGTATACTCCCTCTGTTGGAGTTGGGAAGGGGCAAAAAATTTTGGACTATAAATCGATACAAATACGTGATTTATTTAAAGTAGCACATAGCCTCTAGATGCTCCTGGCCCGCGAGGCCATGAGGCTAGCTTGGTGAGAACAGGAGGCTTAGCTAGAGCCCTAGATCCAGTGTGTGAGGCCCCTTTTTGGTCTCAATTGTGGGTGGTCATGGTCAAGGTTATAATGCATAGCAAAAAAGAGGATAATCTTGAGGAAGGGGGAGCCAAAGAGGACAAGTTGCAAATTCTAATATGCAACAAAATTCTTGTGATAATAGAAATTGCTAGCATTGTGGCCAGAGAAGCCACATTTCTAAAACTTTCTTCAAAAAGAAGATTGAAATTAGAAATTAGAAAAAGTAGCAATGTAACTATACATCCAGTAGTAGAAACAATGATGATATAAGTAAATAATTGCAATGTAGATTCATGTGCCTCTAACCACATGACTTCTCATGGAGAGTGGTTTAGAGAGATGTATACTCTAGAGTCTCTGGGGGGCTATGTGGAGCTAGGGGATGATATAGCTCACCTTATTACTCATGTTGAAAATGTTCCTTTGAGTATGCAAGATGGAAAAACTAAATACTTGGCTGATGTGTTGCATGCACCACATATTACATGAAAATTAGTTTTTATTAGTTAGATGGTAGAACATGGATTGCAAGTTTGGTTCACATTGGATGGTTATTGTGTAGAAGATCTAAAAAATGATTGCAAGTTGATTGCAAAAGGGAAATATGTTGGCAGATTGTTTTATAACAAGCGGGACACACACCAACTAGGGTTTAGACACCCAATCACACTGATCGGGGTATATAAGGTGTAAGAGACCCAGATTAGGGCAACCAGTTATTATCAAGATCACACTCTTCACCTTCAACTCTTGCTTCCATGGCTTCCTCCTTCCTTCTCTCCTCTTTTCTCTTTCTCTCTCTTCTTCTAGTCTTCTTCCTTCTTCTTTTTGCTCTCTTTCTTTCTCTTCAGCTTTGCTTCTCTCTCCTCTCATATTCTTTCATTACAAATGGTATCAGAGCTTCAGGCTTTGGTCCTTTTCTCCTTTCCCCTTTCTTCCTTTTCAAATCCCAAAAACCCTAGTTACTCAGCTTATAGGTATAGATACTGCAAGAAGGACTATAGTTAACTTCAACTTTTTGGAGCAAGCAGGAGCTATGGCTAGAGACACAAACATATTTGGAGGTAAAACGGTTAAAATAGTAGGTCGTCACTTCTTTTCATGCAAATTTTAAGGGTTCCAGGCCAAGTTTAGAGTCCCAAGAGTTGGAAGAGGGAAAAACCTAAGTTACTTTTTGCTCCAACCCTCTCTCTCTCTTTTCTCCTATCAGCTGCCATGGTTGCCATCCCACATAACCCCCACAAACTTGCTCTAGTCACTTCCAGGGCTCCAACCACCACTTGCACATAATCCCCACCATTCCAAGCTCCATTTGGAGTACCTGGGTGACCTAGAAAGCCCTGCCCAAGCAGCAAGCAGCATGCAATTTGTGGCGCAAATTGCATTGCTGTCCCTGGCCCCCCTCCTGCCTCCTGCTCGTACTCCTAGTCCTTTCCCTTGGCACTCATGGCCTCCTGGGGCAAGGGTTGAACCCCCTCAATAATATTTGACCTCTCCTCCTCCTTTGACATTGATACCCTGATTGAACCTCTTTTGTTGAACAGCCTGTGGGCAGTCATTACTACTCAGTCCAAGCTCTTGATCTAGCCCACAACCCTGGAGCTCAGCCATCAAGAGATATCTCAACCCCTCTTGACCTCACCTACTCGAATTGAAGACATGGATTCAACATGCATGGAAGCTTTATGGGCAGCCATAAAAGCTTCACTTGAAGCTTCCCATATTTGAAGCTCGAGCTCGGGGACAAGCACAGGAGCCTTCCTCATCAGTAGGAGCATTCAAATACTAAAGTATTCTTCCATGGATGCCCCAACTAACCGGACTTGATCAATGGAGCAATTGGGCATCATGATGATTTATGCTTCAACGGTCTTCCCAAGCATTAAAGAGGTATGCCAATATGATCTTAATCTCTCAATTTAGGCGCTTCTTGAGCTTAATCCATTATTGGAGAGATTCAAGATTGCATAGTTTTAACAGTTCAATCCTCTTTGTGCACATGCATCATACCTCTCCCTGAAATTTATTTTAATGGATGACATTAACCCCCATTTTGTCTTGTGATCTTGGATGAGCCTAGAATGAATAATAGCCATTGTAAAGTGGGTAAGTAGTAGCCAGTGAGTCACTGAACTGCTAAGGTAACCCCTACCCCAACCCTGTCATTCCTTGCATCTCATGAAAAGGCCAAATGTCTTCTTTACAATGCATCTCATGCTGATTGCTTAATAAAAATAACTGCCATGTATACTTCGACTGAGGAAAAAGGCCGATACCAGGCGAGGTGGTAAGACAAAAGAGAGGTGACCCCCCCTTACCACTGAAGACCTTGAAGGGGTGCACAACCTACCTGGGAGAAATTTTGCCCACCTCCCGGTGATCCGGAATCGGATAATTGTATGCAAGTGTACGTACTTCCCATGAGCTCCATTCCCCCTGATCCAATCATCCCTCTTGGATACCCCACAATGCTAATGGCACCCATGTATGATGCTTGAAGTGCATAGAGTCAAAAGGGATGTATGGCAGTGAATGTACTTATGCATTGATGGCAGAGTAAATGGGTATGCAATGATGCTTAGGATCATGCTTAGTATGCTTACTAGGCTATTGATATTGCTGATCAGGCCCCTTGGACAATGCTCTATCCATGTAAGGATTTGCCAATAAGGGACATGTAGTGTTTTTGGTCACAGTACTGCAGGACAATCACAAATGTCTTATTGCAAAGAATTCTATTTTGAATCTAGAAGTGAACCCTGTAGCTCATATGCAACATAGCCAAATACCTTCAAGTGCGATACATCAGGCTTCTTGCCAGTAAAGCATTCTTCAGGAGTCATCCCATGAACTATAGCTGTGGGAGTTCTGCTCATAATATAAACATCAGTATGAACAGCCTCAGACCAAAAATGCTTAGGCATATTCTTTTCAGCCATCAAGACACGTGTAACTTCTGCAATATGCTTGTTTTTCCTTTCTGCAACACCATTTTGCTGTGGGGTATACCTGCATGTGAACTGTCTCTTTATCCCATGAGACCTCAGAAAATCACTGAACTCATTTGAGAGGTGCTCTCCCCCTCCATCTGACCTCAAGCACTTTACTTTCAAGCATGTTTCTCTTTCAACTGCGGCCTTGAACGTTCTAAAGTGCTCAATCTATAGAACAGTGGTCGCACAGCAAAAAACAAGGCCTTTTCGTGAGTGCTTGCAGAAAACTTCCACCTCCAAAACAGGCCCCGAAATGGCCTCAAATAAAAAAAACAGGGCAACCTAAAGCTAAAGCCCTCTCCCGCAGCATATACTGCCCTCTTGCTACACCGCGAAAGGCGTCTCAATCTGAGACAATGCACTCTTGCACTTTCCGGCTATGCTACCTGCAGAGACTTGCTCCCAAAACAGAAAAATGAAAGCAACACCGGTCCTCAAAGAGGGATTTTCCCCCTCCATTTTTAATCAAAAATCTCCCCAATCGGAGCTACGGTATGAAAGTTACGCCCATTTTTGTGCACTAGGGTCACTGTGGATAGGGTGCAGTCTGCTCCAGGACATGCACAATAAATCCATTACTGAGAATTCTAATCATTTTTTGTCACAAATATTAATAACTCATCTCAAAGAATACTTTTTCTCCTCCGACTTGATCCAAAAACCTCATCAATCGGAGTCTCCTACAAAGAGTTACGCCCCTTTTACTGACAGCAGGTCCTCTAGACTACATCCAGATGACTAGCCGAAAAGGCAAAAGCAAGGCCCAAGAGGAACTACAGAGGGAAATTAGAGACTCCCGGACCTCCATGAATGAGGAACCAATCTTGGAAAAGAATTATCATGGTGACATACACGAGAAAATGCCTAAAACAGACCCGTACACCTTTCTCAATCACACCCTTTGTCAGCACGAGCTTTGTCATATGGAATGACATAATGATATGGTCACCAACCACCACCAAATGATGTCCAAGTTTGAGCACATGGCTCTCTCAAACTCAAAGACTCAACAGACCTTGGAGTAGCTCACTATCCTTGCTGCTCAATCAATGACCGCTTCATCCCAAGAGAAGGCCAATGACTCTAGGCATGAGTCTAGATGTCCTCCACCTCAGGAACTGTTGCATGGTCCACAGGGTATACTTGGTGCTAAGGGAATTTCCCCTTCTACCTACAATATTGGTGAACCCTCTCATGTGCATGACGAGCCCCTGTTGAATTCCCCCGTCCACTATGCAACCAACATCCATTTGAGGCCTACTCTCGCCCTTGGTCGAATTTCCCCCGCTCTCCCTAGGAGCCCCCATGCACCCCATATGAATCAGTCCCATCAAGGACAATATGGTATGAATGGCCAGCCTAGCAATCATGGATAGCATGGGCTTAATGCACCACATGGAATGTATGGATAGCAAAGCATGTATGGCCACCATAGGATGTATGGACAGCAAGGGTTTCATGGGCAGCATGGCCCTAATTAATTGCATGACAAGATCATCCTCACAAAGTATAATGGGCAATCCCCCTCACCATTTGACTTGGAGGAATGGACATTCAAGTTGGATTCCTACTTCAATATCTATCCTCGCACCGATGATCAAAAAATCTTTTTTGTTTCTCCACTTGTGAGAGAGGAATTTAGGTGACGGGAAGTGCTTAAAAATAGCTAAAAATTATGAATATCAAGGGAAAAATATTTAGCGTCAAAGGCGGCGGCTCGATCTAGGACGATTTTAAGCGTCAAGCAGTCGACGGGCGCCCAAGTGACACATCCAGATTTTTAGTAATTTTTATGTCAGTTGGGATGGGATACGGGAGCTGCACGCCTGTCCAGGATGCTGAGACGGACGCCCATAATTTTACAGCACGACAATCGGAGCCCGGACGAGGTAGATAGCCAAAAACCGACCGGGATGCCCAAAAGAGTGGCCAAATTGGAGAAGTGAAGAGGCATGGTTAGTGAGGGGGTGCCCTTTGGCTTCCCACCCCCCTAATTTTTTCATCGTGCCCAAGGAAGTGCCGTGCACAGACCCGCGCGAAAAAAACGGCGCCCCCCCCTCAAATCGAGATGCAGGCTGTAAAATAAGCCATGGATTCAATCATAGCAGGCAACAAGATTCAATCTTCGCTCCGCATCGCTCCAATTCACGCGAGGAATGGCAGCCTGTAGAGGGAGAGAGAAAATCAGTCTTTCTCTCTCCTCCCTCTCTCTCCTCTAAGAGGGAGTTCATGTGGGAAGAAGAAGGAAGAAGAAAGAGTGATGGAGGCTTGTCTGGCATGGATCAGATTGCTCCACGGGCTGGAAATGGTGACTTGTGATTGTCATGAGCATGAAGTGCTGCTAATTTTCAGATTTGCAGCCATGGACATGAAACCCGAAACACGCAAATAAGCGTTAATTCAAAATTTTTCAAAGGAAATTTGAGATTTTATGGCTTTTGATTGATAAAATGTTGTTCATGTGGGCTAAAATTTGTTTATATTGCTGTTTTCCATGAGTACTTGTTGATCATAATCAGAAAAATAGAAAAATATGCATCTTGTGGTCCAAAATAATACACTAAAATACGTAAAATATGGAAGATCAAGGGAAAATGGTGTTTTTGGGCATAAAAATGGAAAAATGAATAGGAACACTAACTAAAATTTCAATTTTGCTGCAAGAAGGAACTAAGGACCACTGCCCATAACCTATTTTGAATTTTTAGTAATTAAATAATGCAAAAATAAGGAAAAATACAAGGAAAATAGAGGAAAATCACTAAAAATAGGGGGGAAAAATGCATTTTGGGTGCGGAAAATTAATGAAAATTGAGAACAATGTTTGTGAATGGTTGTGGGGACTGAAGCATGATGATTTTCCTCAGTTCAACCCCACCTTCTTGTTCTAGTGTGTTTTCCCCGCTTGTTACACATAAAATGATGGCAAAATGCCTCATAAATCTATGCAATGATGCAATATTTAAACGGGGAAGGGTAGGGAAGTTGAAATATGTCTAAATGCCGTGTGAGATGATGGAAAAGAATAAGAGCTTAGTAGCACGAGGATCACCTCGGTGCTAGGCCCATGCAACGAAGCACGAACGCTAGAGAAAGAAAACCATTAAAATAATGTTTTTGCACTTGTGCACGATACTGTTTTGCTAAATGTTTGAGCACTAGGCATCCACCAAATGCATAGAGCGTGAAAAGAATTCAAAGGTATCAGGGACCAGCTCCTAGACATGCATTGCAATTGTTTTATTAGGACATGACCTACGTTGAGAGACAGTGAGGTACCCATGCTGTAGGTAGATGCGGGTTCCAAAGGGGAAAGCAAGTGAGGAGAAAATGGTACACTCCTGGACACGCTTATTTGATACCTTGAGCGACTTTTGTGCGAGGTGTCTATTTGTTGAGCGACGCACTGAGGGGCCAATCCCCAAGGTGTAGGAGAGTGGCAGAGGGTGGACGGCATTCAGCCGTAGGAGGAACCCCATGTGTATGTGATTCGAGCCTTTTGGCTATGTGAAAGGGACTCCCTCTGAGGAGTAGTGGGTGAGAGAAAAGTGGACTACAAACAACGTAATACAAACGCAATGTTTAGGAAGGCAGAGATTTTGATAGACGCTCCTGGCCACGAGGCCGAGGGGTTGTCTTGTGCGTAGTGACGAGGCCCGGCTAGTGCATGAGCTAGTGCCGGCCCGTTTTTAGGTCCATCAGTGGTGCGTCTGCCGGGACCCACTTAAAAGTGGCGGTCCTCGAATCCTGGTTGTCTAGGGACGAACTAGTAGTTTATGCCAAAGGATACTGAGATTGATTCGTTATTTATTGATAAGCATCGTCTAGCAGAAATCCAAAAGCAAGAGAGAGACGAAAGAGCTAGGCGACGTGTTGAAATTTTTAGGAGATATTCCCCTAAGCGTAGCGGTGCTGAACCCTTACGAGGGAGTGGATCTAGTGGTGTTGGGGCCACACACAGTAAGTTAGGAGAAGGTGGAAGCTCTAGTGCTCCCCTTTCTTCCATAAGCCAGTCTATATCAAGTGGGGGAGGTGTAACCCCCCCGTCCCCTATTCCTAGTGCAAATCCAATCCTCATCATGGCACAGCCTATTGCAATTCCAGCAGGAACGACGGATTTTCCAGCTCTAGGTTACCCACTACCCATTTTTAATGGGCTAGTTGAGGAAGATGCGGAACTCCACATTAGGGAGTTTCAAAAGCTGATGTTTAACTGTCGAATTCAAGAAGAAGGACATTTAATGATGTTCTTCAACATGACTCTCAAAGGAAGAGCCGCTATATGGTATCATGGTTTAGAAGCCGGAACCATATTGAATATTGATTCATTTTATGGGGCTTTTCGAAGGGAGTTTGTCCCTGAAAGGGGTGGGCAATATTGGTTGCGTGTACTCAACGTGACCCGCCAAGAACCACACGAGGATATTCATGCTTATGCGAAGAAAATAAAAGAGGTTTTCCGTAAGTTGGACACCTCTATTCCTATCCCCGCAGCTACCCAATTGCAATATTTCCTACATGGTTTGGACTTTAATATCCAATTGCAGTTGAGTAGTGTCTCCTTGGGGGATATAGATACTGCCATTACATGAGCACAAGAGGTGGAATCCCGACTACAAGCAGCCTATGCTTCTCGAGGCAATTCGAATATGGGTTTAGTATTGGGAAACAATATGGAAATAGCCAATGGCAGTAGTGGCCAAGGGATAGCGATGGCTAACCCTAATGGGAGAGGGAACATGATACAGAATGTGCCTTTATTACCAGCTCCCCCTAGCATATCGATGCCTACGAGCAGTCAAATAGCTCCAAATGGTGGAGGCCAGGCAGTTAATTCTAATACCATGCCTGTGGTTCAACAACCAGTTCCTAATCGAATTGTTAGGCCGATGAAACGACAGGGTAATGATCAAGGCTACGAGTCGAGCGCTTCCAATGTTCTTGGCGAGGTCAAGGACATGATGAAGCATTATACCGACATGATTACAGAGCAATATCGGCAAATAGCCGTTGATGTCAACTTCCTTAAAAAACAACAAAATTTGATAGGAAGTAGATACCCAGATGAGGGTGCATCTTCGAGGTTTAGTTGCAAATGGTGTGGTGAGCAGCACTATCCAAGAAATTGCCCAAATGTTAAGTGCGACATTTGTGGAAAATCCGGCCATTTAGCAGCTACTTGCTGGAGTAAGATCAGTTCCATCCAGCGAGGTAGTCGGCAACCAGGGCCTGTTAATCATCGTGGCCAAGGAAATGATTCCCAGCGAGAAGATGGGCCTAAACAAATACTTCAACGACCAAAGACTACAGTGGAGGAGCTATCAAGTGGTAGTGGGGTTAGTTTGATTGAGGCTGTACGCGTTAATAATGTTGAAACCTCTAATTTGCGAGCTGTCCTTACAAGAGGTCAAAAGGGTAGAGAGGCCGACAAGGATAAGCTTGTCGACGGAAACCCTAAACAAGGCGACAAAGGAACGCAAGTTTTGGATCCTGCCATGGAAAGGGGACCTTTGAAGCCCGTAGAAAGTAAAGCCGATAAGGAACCACCAAAGAAGAAGGTGAAAGTTAAAAAAGAAGCAATAAAGTCAGTTCAGCGACCTAAAGAGTGGATGGTTTGGCGTGAAAAGCGAGCTCTATCAAACTATCATGAATTCGATTTGGCGAGCTCTCTTTGCGAAGTCAAGCCGGATGTGAATCTTTTACAGCTTATTAAGCTTTCCCCAGGAGTATGTAAGGAATTTAGAAAGATCCTACGTACCGGGTATATCGTAGAACCTTTGGGTATTACGCGAGTTGGTGATGACTGGTTTGAGCATGTTGAGAAGCATTGCCCAAGGGTTGCAGCCTATGTCGATGGGATATTAGTAGATTATGCCATTGTCGACACGGGATTGTCAAGATTGTGGGAGAGAAGGAAGGAGTTTCACTTGTAGCTTTCTTGCTTGCACAATGGGGGAATACACACAAAGGTGGAGGCTGAAAACAGTTTTCCTCTTCTTAGTTGTGTAAGCCAAAAAGAACTCTAGTATAAAGAAATAGAAGAACCCTATATATGGGTCTCAAACCAAACTCAACTAACTAAAGTGGCATACTAACTGAGCCACGAACTAGAGTAGATAAGGATAGCTGTCATCTAGCTATTATTCATGGGCGGTGTACCAACCGCATCTGCAACTGACACGTCGGTGACATAAATGCACAACGGTCACCCTGGCATATCACGAGTGGAGCTCGATATCTCAACACTCCCCCTCGAGCTCAATCCCAATTCCTGCACACCAAGCAGGTCTCTGAACTTGCGCAGCTTCTCTGCACCCAATGCCTTCATGAATATGTCAGCTACCTGATCCTCTGTGCTGACATAAACTAGATCAATAAGACCTAGTAAAACCCTCTCTCGCACATAGTGATAATGCACCTCAATGTGCTTTGTTCTAGCATGATAGACTGGGTTATTTTCCAAGTGTATACTACTCATCTGTCATAATAAATGACAACTGGCCCATCTGTAGACTGATGCATATCATAAAGTAGCTTATGCAACCAAGCTACCTCACATGCAGCCATTGCTGCACCCCTGTACTCAGCCTCTGTGCTCGACAAGGCAACTGTAGGCTGTTTCTTACTGCTCCAAGTGATTGTAGCACTCCCAAAAGAGAACACATACCCACTGGTAGATCGTCTATCAGAAATACTACCAGCCCAATCAGCATCAGTGTATCCATGTAACTGTATCTGAACCCCAGTCTCATAAAATAGTCCATACTGCAATGTGGACTTCACATACCTGAGTATGCGTCTAGCCACATCCAAATGTGGTTTCCTTGGAGCCTACATAAATTGACTTACCAATCCAACAGCATAGCTCAAATTTGGCCTGGTAATAGTCATATAAATCAAACTTCCTACTATGCGTCTGTACATAGTAGGGTCTTCCAGAAGCTCACCTGCATCTGTGCTCAGCTTCACATTTTGCTCGAAAGGAACTGAAATAGGCTTACAGCTTGTCATCCCATATTTGGACAGCATGTCCAATCCATATTGCCTCTGCAAGAGCTGTATCCCACTTGGTGATCTAATCACCTCAATGCCCAAGAAATAACGCAGCTCTCCCAAATCCTTCATCTCAAACTTCTGCTTCAATAGCATTTTCACATGAAGGATATCTTCATCACTGTCACCTGTCATAATCAAATCATCAACATAAATGACAAGTAGCATGATACCTTTCTCTGTTTTTCTCACATAAAGTGAGAAATGTGCCTTGGAAATCTGAAAGCCAATAGTGACAAGATACTGTCCTATCTTGTCAGACCATGCTCTAGGTGCTTGCTTCAAGCCATACAGTGCTTTCTTCAACCTGCAAACAAACTCAAGATGAACAGCATGCACATAACCTGGTGGCTGCTCCATATATACCTCTTCTTGCAAATCACCATGCAAGAAGGCATTCTTTACATCCATCTGATGTAAAGACCGTCCCTTTGATGCAGCCATAGCAATGACTGCTCTTACGATTGCCATCCTTGCAACCGGACTGAATGTTTCTTCATAGTCAATGCCATATGTTTGTGCATACCCCTTGACTACTAATCTTGCCTTGTATCTGTTCACAGAACCATCTGCATTGTGCTTCACCTTATAAACCCACTTACAGCCAATTGCATTTTTACCTTTAGGCAAAGGTACCAATTCCCATGTAGCATTTGCTTCCAAGGCATCCATTTCTTCATCCATGGCTTTCTCCCATTTTTCTTTTCCCATGGCTTCCTCAAAAGAAGTGGGTTCTGGTTCCTGTATCACTTTAACCATATATGCATAGTGAATGGCTGTAAATCCATCATATTTCAGCCTATCCACAGGATACCTAGCTCTGGTAGACCTGCGCAAAGTAGGTTCACTCCCAGGTGCTCTCAAAGCATCCCTGGTCTTCCTTACTCCAGGTGTAACAATAGAAGGAATACCCAACTCATCATCAATGCTCTGTTCTGAGCCACTGGATACACCATCCACATAAGAGTGACCTGCATTCACATCAAACATGGGCTGATCAACCTTCTCTTTTCCTTTTCATGATACCTACATACCACTATCTGCATTGCTTTGAGAAGATTCTCCTAATCTCAATCTGCCTGTCCATGGCAAAGAATGTGGACCACTGCTAGAGGACGCTCCAGGTCCACTAATATTTTGTGACTGCTGTTGTGAATTCTGCGCAGCATTACCATTTTGTGCATCTACATCATCAATCACATTTACTGGTTTATACCAGCTACTCATCTCATCAAAAACAACATCTCTACTCACTGTAAACTTACGAGTAGAAGGGTTATAGCATCTATACCCTTTTTGCTGCAGAGAGTAACCAATAAAGATGCACTTCTCAGCTTTTGGATCCAACTTGGATCTCAACTCATCTGGCACATGTACATAGGCAATGCAACCAAAAATTTTCAAATGAGAAATATCTAGTTTCCTACCAGTATACCTCTCCTCTGGAGTCATTCCATGTATTGCTGCAGTGGGAGTCCTGTTCGTTATGTAGACTGCTGTAGCAACTGCTTCAGCCCAATAAAAATCTGGCAAGTCTTTTTCATTGAGCATGGCACAAGATACCTCTCCAATATGCATGTTTTTCCTTTCTGCAATTCCGTTTTGTTGTGGGATATAACTGCATGAATATTGTTGCTTTATGCCATGCTCCTGCAGGAACCTTGCAAACTCATTTGAGAGGTACTCTCCCCCTCCATATGACCTTAGGCATTTTATCTGCAGGCCTGTTTCTTTTTCAACCATAGCTTTAAGAGTTTTGAAATGCCCAAAAACTTCACTTTTCTTTTTCATAAAATACACCCAAACTTTTTTGCTATAGTCATCAATAAAAGTGACAAAATAATGACAGCCTCCAAGAGATGCAGCTTTAGTAGTCCACACATCAGAGTGGATTAATTCCAATGGCTTCTCACTCTCTTGAACATGTCTAGGAAATGGTTTCCTTGCCTGTTTTCCAAACTGACAGGCTTCACATACCTTATGCATTTCTACAACCTTGAATTTGGGCAATCCTGCAACAATATTTTGGGCCTGCATTGATTTAAGTCGCTGTACATTAACATGACCAATGCGTTTATGCCAGATATCAATATCTGCAACTACACCGGTCCCATGTGCAAACATTGCTGCACTCAATTCAGACATGTCTGCATCCAGCGTAAACATTCTACCCTTCTTCTTTCCTTTTGCTATCAAGCGACCTTTATTTTTCATATCCTCAACAAAGCATCCATGAGGATTAAATCTGACCTGCAAGCCCTGCTCAACCATTTGACCAACAAAAACCAGATTTTTGGTGATATTTGGGACATGAAATACATCGGACAGGTATTTCTTTTTCCCATCCTGCATAGACAAGAATTTTTCCAATCTGCACAATACGATGTGTAGTATCATCACCAGTCTCCACAAATCCTGGTTTTTCCATTTTCCTTGCATCCTCCATCCATTCTGCATGACCTGTCATGTGGTTTGATGCACATGAGTCAACATACCATACATCATTGCTTTCTTCTGCACTTGTCACAGAATTGTTCATGTGCTGCACCATAAACAAGTGCTCATTTCTGTCATCACCCTGTCTACTAGAAGATGCATAATTCCCTTGTTGTAGTTTTCCATTCATGATGTCATTCTGCTTTTTATAGCAGTCTTTAGCCATATGACCCATTTTACCACAGTAGTAGCATTCAACATTGTTGTTTGCATTTTGGCCTCTTTGCCATCCACCACGACCTCTTTGGCTCCCCCTGCCTCTAGAGTTACCACGTCCTCCTCCATAGGACTGGTTTTCTTGAGTTTGCTGCATATTCTGATTTCTGCCACGGCCTCCAAATCGGCCTCCTCTACCTCTGCCTCTACCTCTTCCAGCATTTGAGTAGAAGACAGCTTCTTTTGAAGTTCCTCCTGAAGAAGATGCACCACCATTTCTCTGCTCCTCAGAAATTAGAAGAGCAATCAACTCCTCAAAATCAGGAAATCTTTCACGGACGGAAATGGATGTTCGGAACTGTGCATAGTCCTTTCCTAGACCATTCAAGGTCACTGAGACTAAATCATCATCTTCCACTGGCGACCCAATGGAAGCAAGTGCATCTGCAATCTTCTTCACCTTCATGTGGTAGTCATTGATGCTCATATTTTCTCTTTGCACATTATGCAACTCTTGCTTGAGCTGCATTTTCCTGGCTTGAGTATTTGTGCTATACATTTTTGACAAAGTATCCCATGCCTCCTTTGGTGTACTTGCATCCTGAATATGCACAATCATAGAGTCTGAAATACTGATAGACAGCTAGTACATAACTTTCCTGGCTCTCTCATGCCATGCTTTAAATGCCTGCATTTGCTGTTGATTGGGAACATCAGGAAGAACTGGTTCTTCTTCATTTCCTGCAACAAATTCCCAATATCCTTTTCCCATAAGGAAATTCGTCATTCTAAACTTCCATGCTTGGAAGTTGTTCTTGTCAAGCTTTTCAGTGACAATCTGTGAGAGAGAATCAGACGCCATTACAGAACACTGCAAAAAATTCTGTCACTGCAAAAAACATAGCTTCACACTCATAAGGGAAAATCTGCAAAACTGGCAAAAGTGGTATTTGACCACACAGTCACTTCCTAGTGACGATTTTGCATAAACAGGAACCAAGGATGATTCTGAAACTCCCAATGTCTCTGCGCACAAGCATATGATGCAATTTCTACAGTAACTTTTCACCGACCTGTAGAACAATGGCTGCATAGCATAAAATTGAGCCTTTTCCTGAGTGCGTACAGAAAACTTCCGCCTCCAAAACAGGCCCCGAAATGGCCTCAAATAAAAAAAAACAAGGTCCCCAAGGGCTAAAGCCCTCTCCCGCAGCATATACTGCCCTCTTGCTTCACCGCGAAGGGCGTCTCAACCTGAGACAATGCACTCTTGCAATTTTCGACTATGCTACCTGTAGAGATCTGCTCCCAAAACAGAAAATGAAAGCAACACTGCTCCTCTTACCAGAACACCGCGAGCTTGGCTTGCTTTCTTGAGCTCCTTACCACGAACAAGGCTCTGATACCATGTCAAGATTGTGGGAGAGAAGGAAGGAGTCTCACTTGTAGCTTTCTTGCTTGCACAATGGGGTAATACACACAAAGGTGGAGGCTGAAAATAGTTTTCCTCTTCTTAGTTGTGTAAGCTAAAAAGAACTCTAGTACAAAGAAATAGAAGAACCCTATATATGGGTCTCAAACCAAACTCAACTAACTAAAGTGGCATACTAACTGAGCCACGAACTAGAGTAGATAAGGATAGCTCTCATCTAGCTATTATTCATGGGCGGTGTACCAACCGCATTTGCAACTGACACGTCGGTGGCATAAATGCACAACGGTCACCCTGGCATTGTAAAATATTACACGACGCAGCGAACAGAATCTGAGAAAGAGATAGAGAGTACACAACAGATAAGAGGAGAATCAGTAAATTCTTTAACTCCAAACAACTGATACAAAGATGGCTCTGTCCACCTGTGCGCTTCCACTGTGTGAAGCTTAGATGGCGATCTAGACAGAAGATAGGTGAAGAGCTTAAGGCTAGCTGGAACAACAACTCTGACTGGGTGAAAGATGAGTGTTAGATGGCTGCGAAGGGGTTTAGCTTTTATAGCCCGCGAAGGTCGTTAGGTCGGCCTGCTGACCGACCTACCATATGAGCCTCCACTAGTCGGCCAGGGAATATTCCAGGGAATATTCCCTTTACCATCGGGCCGGGGGCGCTGCCCCCGGACCCCCGCCAGGGGGGCCGCTGGCCCCCCTGGGACCCCCCAGCCAGGGGCCGCTTCCGCGGCCCCCGGACCCCACAATAGGGGCCCCTTTTAACTCCCTTACCACACAACTCAATGCAATGTGCCTCGAGTTGCTACCAGCTTAACCACTCCGTTTAACCCAAAGATTAGATACGGTTCATCTCCCCAGATGTTGTGAAGGAACAGAAAGAAAAGGGCCTATGCTTTAAGTGTGGAGATAAGTACACTGCTGATCATACCTCCAAATGTTTGTACAAGACATCCAAGGTCAAAGTTCATAGCATGTATATCATGGAAGATAGGCACATTGAGGAGGATGACCTGCCCCCATTGACTAGGCTAAGCCTATGGAGGATGTTGATCACGAGCAATTCTATGACCCCGAGAATGGGTTTCCCTTTGACCCGGGCGGTGCTCCATCATAGATACTTGATTTAACATCCTATCTACCTCCCACTTCCCTTTGCTCAATCTCCTTAGATGCTTGGACGGGTTCCCACAGCCCCAGCACCCTTTGCATTCAAGGCAATATCAATGGAAAGCATGTTTTTATCCTTTTGGATAGTGGAAGCACTCACAATTTTTTCAATAAATTAGCCATTGATTGGTTGAAATGCATCCCTATGGCATTACACCGCCCCTTGAAGGTCCAAGTAGCAAATGGAGAGGAAGAAATCAGCACACATGTATGTCCTGCACTTCCCTTATGCCTAGCTGAAAATTATGTGGCACTAGTTGATCTAATTTCCCTAGATATGGGCCCCATTGATGTTGTCTTGGGCTGTGATTGGCTAAAACAATTGGGAAAAATTGCTATGGATTTCTCTCAGCTTTACATGGAGTTTATGATGCATGGACAGTCTATCCACCTAGAGGGAGTTCAAGATCATGTTGATTTTCAGCTCATTACAGCAAAGCAACTCAAACGGGAGTTTAAGAAATGCTCACAAATCTTTGTTTTGAAATTGAATAAGGACAATTATGATCATCCTTCTACAGTATCTCATGATTCAGCCTTGCAGGCCTTACTTGAGGAATACAACGACTTATTTCAAATGCCTACATCCCTCCGTCCCAAGAGACAAGTGGACCACCCACTTGATCTAGAGCCCCATTCTAAGCCAGTGAATAAACCCCCCCTATAGACTCTCCAAGTGTGAGCATGAAGAGGTTGCAAAGCAAATCAAGGAGTTGTTGGAGATGGGTTTCATTGAACCGATTTCTTCCCCCTATGCATTTCCCATCCTCTTAGTCAAAAAGAAAGATGGCTACTTTCGCATGTGCATTGACTACAGAGATTTGAACAAAATTACAATGAAGAACCGCTATCCCATCCCACAGATTGATGATTTGCTGGATGAGTTAAAAGAGGCATGCTTTTTCACTAAGATTGACTTGCGCTCTGACTACTATCAGATTCGTATGTGGGTAGGAGATGAGGTCAAAATGGCCTTCAGGAAAGATCGTGGACCTTATCATTTCCTTGTGATTCCTTTTGAATTGACTAACGCCCCTACCACCTTTCAAAGCCTCATGAACAAAATCCTACAGCCCTTTCTGTTCAAATTCGTGCTTGTTTTCTTTGATGACATTCTCATTTACGGCAAGTCATCTATGGAGCACTTGACACATGTTCGGAGGGTGTTTGACATATTGAGAGAGCATCGACTCTTTGCTAAGGAGAGCAAATGCATATTCATGCAGACATCTGTGGAGTACTTGGGACACATTGTGAGCAAAAATGGTATATAGGCTAACCTGAAGAAGGTGCAATGTGTTAGAGATTGTCCCACTCCTTCCACCACCACTTCTTTGCGGGGCTTCCTTGGTCTCTCCTCATTCTACAGACGCTTCATTAAGCACTATGCCACCATTGCAGCACCTTTGACTGATTGCTTGAAAAAAGAGTCATTCTTTTGGGATACCACTATGGATCATAGCTTCAAACACATTAGGGCCAAAAATGCTTCAAAAAAGGCACTTGTAAGAAAGTGATTAAGTTGCTAATTAGTTGAGGTTTAGGAAGAATGAAACCTCTAAATTTGGTTGCCCAGATGTGATTAATGAGAGAATATTTGGTTTATTGAAGAGGTCGGCCATTAATTTCCCTCATCTTTTAATCCAAGTCAGGGGTCACCTTTTTTGCTGTTTTTGTCTTGGAACTCGAGAGATTTTGTGTTTTCGAGATTTTTGCACGAAAATCGCATTTGTTTGCTCCCGCGTTTTCTTTCTACACACTATTCTCTTTCGTGCACTAGAAACTGCACAAACAAATATTTTAGAGTTGAGAAGTCAGATTGTTGTTTTGAAAAATGTTAACAAGTCATTGCAGGATAAGCTAACATGCTTGAGAGAAACTCCAGTAGGATTTAGAGAGAGGAAGAGACCATTAAAAAATATAACCAACTTGTGTGAGAGAGCAAAGAAAACGAGACTAAATCTTACAAAGAAATATGTCTCTAACATATTAGGCATCAATATCCGAGAGAATGAGAAAATAATCGAACTTTTGAAGGAAACCATGAATAAGAAAGATATCTTGAGGATTCTTAAGTCACCCGAAAATGCGGATTTGAGAGGTCCAACTCTCAAAGAGTTAGTGAAGGACTTAAAAGGCATGGTGAAAGCAAATGAAATTGTAGAGACGTGTGATACTGTGGATATAAGTCGAAAAGGTTATCGTGCTATCTCTGGATTATGGTTTAAAAATCTTAGATGCAATAGGGTAACTGTATTTGGATTGCCCCAAGCCCTTGCAGTTTCGACTGCAAGAATTGCCATGAATCGCAAGATTCCACATGTTTTTGGAGAGTACATTCACATCGAAGGGTCTATGTCCTATGAAAAACAAAAAAAATGCAAATTTTTATTACAATGTGTTTAACAATATATGGGTTGATCTAAAAAAGGTGCAAATTGCAATGGTTCACATGTATAAAATCACAGTAGAAGAAAGTTATGGCGTTCTAAAGTTTTCCTTGAAGTTGGATGAAGCATAGATTCAAAAGGGACAGAAGATGAAAAGAGTTAGCATTTGCCTCATGAACATGGCATTGGACCACAGCAATGGTGAGGGCCAAACTCCATTGCATAAGATTCAATCCAAGATGGGGATTTGGTGGATTGGTGCAGCTCAAGTACCATTTGAAAATCATCAAACGTTGAAATGGTTGTTCAACCATACAGGTATTCCAAATATCATTAAGTCTCAAAGTAAAGGCGAAATGTTGGTAGTTGATGGGGTTGGTAATTTTAATGTGGAATGGCATATGAGTGCTGATTTAAAAACTATCAAATGTATTCTTGGAATATGTAATGGTGTAAATGCAAAATATCCTTGCATTTATTACATGGAAAGTGTTGGATCCAAAGATTGGAGTAGTTTTGACCAGTATAAGAAGAGCCCCAAATAGAGACTCTATAGATTTGAGTAAATTTAAAAACATAGAAGACATCTAGGATCCCATTCTTTCAATCTCTCTTAAGAATGTTCATATTTGTACTTTGCATGCAGAGATTAGAATAATCGATAAGCTTCTCAGGTTGCATCTTGACTACCCATGTTCCATTAAGCCATTATCTTTATCAGATGAGTGTATTGATAAATGCGAGGCATTACTATCGAAAATGGGATTTCATGGAGGCCAAGGTCACTTGAGAAAGGATCCAATACTTTCAAGAAAAACAAGAGATATCTTGGCGGATGTCTCTATGGGAGGCTCAAAAGCTAGACGATTCTTAGGAAACCATTCAGGAAAGTAGGTGAATGCGGCTTGGGAGTGTTGGAGAGAGCTATGTGAGATCACAACAAATATTGCAAGAACATCGAGGCTTGCGTTTCTTAGAATGGAGGTTTGGATACACCTTGATGTTTTTCTGAAACTCCTCAGGCAACATGAGACAACATATACATATGCGGAAGAGTTCAAAATATCAATCACAAATCTTTTTCATGCAATAAAAGTGGCACGGGGAGAAAAAGATATCACTTTTTATATGGTAAAGTAACAATTATTTAATATGGGTTTATTTTGATAGGTTTTTCAATTGGTATAAAATGAGTGTTACTTTGTATTGCAGCATATTCTTCATATTCATGGGTCTTATTTTGTGGAGGAGCATGGCCCCTTAGCAACTTATAGTAGCCAAGGCATGGAAAAATCCCACTATCAAGCACGCACAAGTTATTTTCGAAGCACAAGGCATGGGGGATGAGTTACAAAAAGCAATGCTTTGGAGGAGCTATTCAATTGGTTTTTTCGACGACAACTTCAAAGAATGCAGATAAAAGATGGCAATGACACATGAGCAGTCACACTTTTATATATAAGATAGAATATATACAAAGCTAGCTTTCCAAAACTCTCACATTCTCTTCCTCCTCAGGGATCTTTCCTCTATAATGTAGAAATTTTCTTCTCTTGTAGCCAGCTATAGATTTTACATCAGTTCGATTTGCAACCAAGGCATAGGATATGAAGGCCAAAAAGTATCCTACTCTAGAAGCAGAGTAACCTGGACCGTAGCCAAAAATCCTTATTGCTGCAATCTTTTCCAAAAACATTGCTTTGTGGGCATTATATTGTAATCCTGAGAAACCTAGAAGCCTTGTAGGAGCTTTAATACAAAGTATGGGCCATGCTACATCCTCTAAGAAACTACTATGAAGTACTAAAAATGAATTAGGGTCAATCCTAGCTAAGTAGTGGCCGAGTGCAATGTCTTTCAATGTACTACCACCAGCTCTCGATCCTTTGCCATGTCCCAAGAAGTTATCTGAATCAGCAATCTCCAACTGCAAATAACACCCATACCAAATGAGCATGGAACTCAAACCTACCAATGTGTAAAAGTAAATTCAAAATAATCTTACCACTTGGTTTTCATCGTACTCCAATTTAACTGGATTCCATAAATTTATTGATGATGATGTCTCGTTGGTGTTTATCAATTCTTTAACGTATTCAAACTCCTCTCTTCCAAAATTGGAAATCCCAAGTTGGCTTTGCATGTGATTGAACTCCTCATCAGTAATACTTAACTCTTTCTCAGCATCTTTTGCCTTGTCAAAACAAAGAGAGAGGCCTTCACAGCATCAATAAACTTATCATCTCCAGTGTCGGTATCAAGTTTGAGTATCTCTTCCTTTGATTCATTCTCTGTGTCAACTATCCCATTTGCAGCATCAGAAGCCTCTGCAATAATGGCTAGACAATAATCTTCCCTAAGATTGAAAAGTTTTTGAATATCTGATAGTAATATGTACTCCTTCTCCTTGAAAGGTATAGATGGTAGAGAAGGAACAATATAGTGAGAACTCTCATCAGTTGTTGCAGGGTTTGCATTTCCTTGGCTCTCCTCAATGATGGTCTTAGCTTTGAACTAAGCAACATCCATCTTCTCAGCAATAGAAGCCTCAAAATCTACATCTACAACCTCCTCTGTTTCCTTTTCATCTGCCAGGTCATCTAACATACAAAAGCTAGTAGACTTTGCTCCTTCTAACTGTTGCTCATAAGCTTTCATAGGATATTTGACAAGGGTGAAAACAATAAAAGCAGCAAACTTTGACATAATCTTGCAGTTCTTGGAATGAGTGGAGTACAATATGTCTCTTGCATAAAATCTGGGCACCACACCTCCTAGTAAACACTGACTTTTCATTGCCTGTTGACCCAATAGGAACATGGATATATTCCTTTGTATCAACTTCAATAGCATGACCTACTAGATTTTTAGACTCCAAAAAGTCCTCCAAAAAATATTTTTTACAATATTGCAAAACACTGTCAAGATCCCAATCAGGATTAAAGACATTCTTAACAAATCCATAGAAAGAGAGATCCATACCATTCTAAAGGATTAAGTCAAGAAGCCTCTCTGATGGAGTGACATCAGTAAGCTCTGATACTCCAAGAACTCTCATTGCAGACTTTCCCTTCCCTGGAGATGTGCTTGGCATTCTGACACTGGTGGCGGAGCATGGGGAAGAAACAGAATGCATAGGCTCATCACATGTTGAAGCCCTTGAGCCTGTAGAAAGCCTTCTCCTTTTCCTACTCCCTGGCAAAACCTTGGAGCCCTCAAAATCTGTAGGTTCATACATATTTCCAACGCTTGCACGATACGGTGCGATGAGATGCAAACGGTAAATACGTATGTTGCTATTCGTGCCATATCGGGAAAAGAATTTGAGAACGAACCAGAATCTGCAAAAGCAAAAGGCCGTGCCCAAAACGACGCAAGAAGGAAAACCCCAAAAAAGCGACCACTCACCCTCGTGCCGTATTGGGTTAAGAGTCTGGGAACAAACGCCACGCTGAATCGAGACGAGAATAGCTACGCCCGAAACGACGTGAGCAGGCAAAACCGAAAAACACGAACACTCGCCCTCACACCGTATCGGAAGACGAATGAAGAAGTCCGCAAAGGCAGCCGAAAAAGCCGTACAGATGACCGACACCTCCTTATTTAGGGTGTGCAATTATGCCACGTGGCACTAGAGTCGTTGGGCACCGACATGTGGTACTAGCCATGATGCGACACATGGCACACGTGGCCCGATCGTTAGTCGACACATGGCATATAGACGTTAGGCGAACATGTGGCACAATCAATGCGAGACACGTGTCACAACACGTGGCATGGTTGACGAGGGTATATAAGGGACCCTTTTGCTTACGTTGTCAAAGAGTTAATTATTCATAATATAAATCATGAGATTCTTATGAACACAGAAGATCTTCAGTGGGAGTTATATGAGGAATTTGCATACAAAATTCAGACATTGCTACCCAATAACCATCTTAGTTACATAAGTTCTTTTGTATTTAGCATATAATTTTTAGTTGTACCATGAATATTGATGAAAAATAAGTCTATGGGAACCTACAACTTGGACAGCTGGAAGTAATTGACAGACTGCAGGATAAATCACATTGATTCAAGTGCAAAAATATGGTTAGAACTCAAGAAAAATGCCAAAAGTTGCCAAAAGTCTACTAGGTTCACAGGGGACCTGAAGTAATAGACTAATGTGACCAGGAAGTGACTTGAGTAGGTCAAAAAGTGACCTGGGCCTGAGCAGGGAGCAGCCCACATTTTTTGGTGCAAAATGCGGGCTACACAGCTTGACTGTAACTGGAGAAGAGTTGAAGCTATGGTGCATGATTTGGAGCATGTAAACTAGAGATCAACATGACTTGAAGATGAAGATGTAAACACAGTGAGAGCTCCACTTCTCTGTCCGTTTGGTTTGACAAAAATGCATGATATGACAAGTCTATAAAAGGGAGAAATCTGAGAGAAAAGTATTCAGCCTGCTCTTATGCACATCTTCTCTCATTTTGTCTATCTTATTCATGGTCTAATTAAGCCCGACTTGTACCCAAGTACTTGAGTGACTTTGGGGAAAGCAAAGGGTGAGGATTTTGAAGGTGTATGGGCTGTTATGGACTGAAATAACCAGTCATAAATAGGGCAGCCCACTATTCTTGTCCATTTGTATGAGCAAACAAGAGATTTATGTGGTTGTAAAGGAGGAAAATGACTTCTTTTCATTAGGACTTTGCTCATTAATGATTAGAGGAGCTTATTCATGAGTTTATGCACCCTTTTTTAGCTTGATTATGGGCTGGAATTTTCTGTTTTAAAACAGGGCTGAAGTAAAGATTATGCTTCTTCAATACATTTCATGTTCCGTTGGCCCAAATCTTGAATGTATTTGAAGTCTACCAACATAATTCTTGTTCCCTAGAGTTGAAATCCATCTATGTACTTGAAATAAAAGTCATTAGAGCTTGCATTTGATATTCATATTTGGATTAAGAATCTGAATATATCCTTTATGTTATGGTGTATGTATCCAAAGGCATTTGATGTAAACGAGATAGAGTTATTTATTCCATTCATGTATGCTAAATACATAGAGAAAAAGCTTGAATTCTTCTTCCACATCTAAATCATTTCTAAAACCCGGATCTTGTTAAACTCCAATCTTCTTCCCTTTCCTGAACTTTGAATTCCATACTCCTCTTCTGCACTAAGCCCCAATGGTAGACCTTCAACCCTTAACACGATGACAATGTGTACACTTTACATTCTCTCGAGCTCTCGCACCGTGCTTTCCCGATACAGAGCGATCCCAGTGCTGCATCTATTGCGTTCCTCTCCTATCGCATTGTATTGGTTGCCCTCGCCCGATACGGAGCGAGGGTGCTTCTATGTCTTTCCCGATTTCCTCACTTTGCGCCGTTTCGTGGCCGGTTGTTCTATACGGAAAAAAGGTGCAAAAACGTCTTTCTCGATTTCCTCATTTCGCGTCATTTCATGGTCGGTTGTTCGATATGAAGCGAAGGTGCAAAAACATCTTTTTCGGTTTCCTTGTTTCGCGCTGTTTTGTGGCCACTTGGTCAATACGGAGCGAGGGTATCCTTCGGTTGTCTACGTAATTGCCATCCTGCATCATATCAGGCTATCTTCTCAAGGGCATTGTTGTGCTCATCTCTGATACGGCGCGAACGCTAAGATCCGTCTTGTGCGTTTGTTCCTCCTCGTGTCGTATCATGCCTACTGCCCTACTTTCTTGTCAAATTTTATAGAAATTTCCTATCTCTCTTTTGTCTTTCTGGCTATTTTATTTCCTCCTCTGCATGGCAAGGACAAGGCAAACTGCAAGAAAAGTTTATGTAGATAGGAAGGACATTGGGGGTAGAAGGAAGTTACAATTTGATGAATCTGAGGAGGAACTCCCTTCAAATGTTGCTGAGGCTGGGCCATTAGAGGCCCCAAAGGATTTTGCCACAGAGATCCCCCTACGCCAAGTGTTGGCCAGGCATCTTCCATGGAGTTAGAGCATTCTAGTGCAGAGAATGTTTCTTCTCCTGAAGTTGAAGAAGCAAAGGGTGAGACTTCCCCTGTGAAGGATTCATCCCCTCCAATTGCACTCGATCCTACTTCTATTGCAGAAGCCAGTGAGCCTCCCAAGCCACAAAAGAAAAAGAGGAAGTCTTGGTTCTTCTACATGCAAAGGTGTTTCAGTGAGATTAGAAAAGCCCAGAGAGCCACAGAGCACGTGATTCCAAAGGCTGCTTTCATAAGAGTTGTAAAAGAAATCTCTGACAAATTGTCTAGAGTGGCAATTATCTCTGGTCTTCATAAGAAGTGGCAACTCTCAGCAATTCTCGCTCTACAAGAGGCGGCAGAAGATTTTCTCATTGATTTCATGAACGATGCTTACATTGCTGCTACGCATGCTCATAGAATTACCCTAATGAATAAAGATTTCAGCATGATCAGTAGAATCAAGTATAGGTTCGATAAAGTGTTGAGGCCCTTGCCTTCCAACGATCAAAAAGCCTTTGAAATCCTTAACATTCCCCCAACATTGTCCAGAAAAGGGAAAAAGCCAAAGGTCGAGGATATCACTCATCTTTACTCTACAAGGGGTGCCACTCAACAGGAGTCTATCTTGAAAGAAAAAAGGCAGGAGGTCTTGGAAACTGAAGACGAAGTTTACAAGAGGAAAGCCGCATCACTTGGTCCCATCAACTATGAGAGGATGGGTAAATTGTATGGGCAAATACTTGTGAATATTTCTGCAGAACCTGAGGAGAATTACCTTAGTATATCTCTCGAGGACAAGCCCGTGTTGGAGAAAAGGGATGTCCAACTATCTGACTCCGTTGTTTTTTGTTGCATAAGGTAAGGCTTATAGGTTTAAGTATATTTTATATGTAATTTGTATTGATTTTGATCAATTCAAATAGCTTTTGCTATTGACTGTAGGGCATTTGTCTCCTCTCTCAATCCTGATATCCGTAGAGCCATATATGTTGTTGATCCACTTCTCTCATTGGAACTATTTGCAAGATCTGGGTCTAATATTGCACCATTCTTTTGTACTTTTGATAGTGTGACAAATTACCACATCTTTTTCCCTTATGTAGAAATGTATTTTTCTTTTCTATTGAGGAAAATTTATATTCATTTGCTTTCACCCTTCTTCTCACCTTTATTTTGAATTTGCAGAGGGCATTGGAGTCTTATCTATATCAACTGTCTTACTAGAGAAATTATATTTATGAACTCTCTTAGCGGTGTTCATGGCCAAGCACGAATGTATGTTGAAAGAAAATTACTTGCTTTGATTATATTTACAAATTATATTTTGAACTAACAAAGCTTCCTTTTGTAGTGCTGGTAGACTTGTTTCTACGTTTTTGGATACTACATATGAGGATCTTCCTGATCCTCAAAAGCCTTATACGTTTCTTCTACAAGAAGTACCATTGCAAAGTGATGTGCATTCTTGTGGATGGAGAGTTATATCAAATATTTGCAGAACAGTGGATTCAAAGTTTCTACAAATAGAAGGAGTGAATGTAAGTTATTAATTTCATTTTATTTTTATGTGACCCTTATCATGATGTCTTTTCACTAACTTATAGCATTTATTCTTACAGTGTAGAGACTATCCTGATTTGTATGTTTGGTGGATAAGGGAAAGATGCATTGAATTGATTTTGGACAAGGAAATCGTACCATATGATCCTGACTCCCCTCTTTCTCCCAAAACTTCAATGACCAAGGGCACAAGCAAGGGAAAGGGCAAAGGCAATGGTAATGGCAATGGCAATGGTAATGGCAATGGCAAGGGAAAGGGCAAAGGAAATGGTAAGGGAAATGGCAATGGTAACGGCAATGGCAAGGGAAAGGGCAAAGGCAATGGCAAGGGCAATGGCAATGGTAATGGCAAGTCAGCCACAAAGACCACTACTGCCAAGTCTAAAAGAAAAGGAATGCCAACACTTTCTCCTCTGAAATTTGATCCATCCCCTCTTAAGCCCCAAGAAAAGAAAGTACCTATGAAGGTGAAATTCTTTCAACAATCAAAGAAGAAAGGCCCTGTGAGAAAAAACATCTTTGAAGAAATCAATAAAGAAGCCACAAAGCCAACAAAGGAGAAGGCAGCAGATAAAGAAGAATCAAAAGAGCAAACATAAGCATACACAAGCCTTATTATTTTGGCTTTGTACATTTATATGACATTTTTGTACCTCGTGATGTAATGAACTTCTTTTTCACTTATAAATCGAATGTAATGTACATTTATTTCTATACATTCGAAAGGCAACTTGCTTCATGATAGCTTATGAGTTCCCACTAAGAAATATCTTAAGGACAGTCAATTAAGATAAATTCTTGCAAAGTTTTCATTCTCAAGGCTCAAAACTCACAATTGTGGGAGACAAACAACTCGTACAAGAGAAAGAGCGCTTGGCTCTTTTACCAATTGTTACGCCATTCACTTTGAACGTATATCTAGGGGATGTATTGTCTAGCAATTCCAAGGTATCCCACACATCTTTTAGACTCCAATTGGAAGTAACATTCACCTCCTTTGCTTCTTCATGTGGCAAAACGTGCACCGCAAGTTTATACGGTGTGCAATCTGTATCGGAATCCAAGGGAACCCAAATACCCAATCTTAGTTTGTATCTCCTGTAATCAAAGCCCAAAGCAAGAGTTTGGCGAGGGATACTGTAAGCCAAAGCCAAGGATTGAGGGCATGCACTGCACCTCAAGATATCACCCTTATGGTGCACTCTCTAGATTTCCAAAGCGTCCCTATAATGTTGTCCAAATCCTCTTCCGAAAAGTTTCTACTTAGCCAGGATACCTTCGTTCTTTGTAATTTTATTGTTTTGAAGCAAGCCACGAAGATATGGAGGGGTAAAAACAATGATAAACGTATTCTTCTTGAGATCCTTCCAGCTGTCATGGACTTTTGAATATCCTAAGAAATACGTTGCATTCTTTTTACCCTCCATATCTTCGTGGCTTGCTTCAAAACAATTATCAATCCGAACAAAAGTTAACTGTCTTCGATATGCCCATACCTATCCACTCTAGAGGAAACCACATACTGTGCATAATATATAAAAACATTGCATTCACTAAAAAAAGACACGATTTGATCCGCATAAATAATGTCTGCCAATACCTTATGAATGGCATGTAAAGTCCCACTTAGGCTTTCCACAGGTTGCCATTCAATACTTGTTGACGGAAAGATGTCTACAATGACAAATCGGTTGTTAGTACTTGCCTAAATGGAAAAGAATTACATAAGTTATTCAACTAATAACTTACAGTGTGTTTATTGGGGAACACGTTCGTTTGGAGGCAAGTCCATATCCTTGGCCATGTAAACATGTTGCACCTTGACAAACCACCCTTCGGGCATAATTTTGAAGGTAATGATACGCCCCTTCCAGTGATGTTTTATATCATCTCATTTTCTTCTTTTCACCTTATGAGAGCCCTTGCAAGATGGCAGCATGGTAATCCAATCGTTTACACTAAAGGTTTTGGTCTCCCAATTTCCATCCGTTCCCTAGCTATAGATTGTGCAAGAGTGTATTAAACGAGAAGGGCGCCTAGAGGAAGCCATGAAAAGAATGAAAGTGCAGAGAAAGAAGCTCAAAAAGGGGTGAATGAACTAAAAAGTAGCGTCAAGAACACAAATGAATATGTATTGGGCGCCAAAAAGAACATTGAAAGATCTCCCTACTTTCAAAAAACTCATTATTAATTTCATCACATCTCTGTCACGTACTTTGTCAGATTTGTGAGTAAATAAGGTCTTTGGGACTCGAAAACATGTCAGACTTTGGGGATTTTGGCTACAAAAGAGGAGAGAATCACGAAATGGACTCCACTATCTCTAAAAAAGAGGAGACAAGAATACCATATTCTTGCACACGTGGCAAACTCTCTTTGGCTTGTTTCTTAAACCCGTGATTAACAAAAGTGCATTTTTGGAAGTGTTTTTGGCCCTAATGAGTTAAAGGACGCGCTTACTTCAGCCCCCATCCTTGTTTTCCCTGACTTCTCTAAGCTATTTACCATTCATTGTGATGCCAGTGGCCGGGGCATTGGTGCGGTATTGTTGCAAGAGCATGGTGTGATTGCATTTGAAATCCGCAAGCTTAATGAGAAGGAGATGCAAATGAATGTATATGACCAAGAGATATTGGTCATCCTCCATACCATCAAGAAATGGCACCACTATTTGTATGGCAGCCGCTTCCAAGTAAAAAGCGACCACCGAGTCCTCCAGCACTTGTTGACTCAGTCTACTTTGACTCCTCAGCAAAGGTAATGGGCAGCAACCTTACAGAACTATGACTTTGATATTTCACACACTCGGGGTAAGAATAATATTGTGGCTGATTCACTCTCTCCAATGGGGGCATGTAGAGTGTCATCTATCTCAGAATTGCATTGAGATTGAGTTGAAGAGCTCCAAGAGGCTCACTTGTTAGATGATTACTTCAGCCACATATTTCAGAAATTATGGCATGGGGTTATGGCTGAAAACTCCCAATATCAGCTCAAGCATGGCCTTATTTGGTCCCATGGCAAGATTGTCATCCCACACACTTCCCCCTTCACGCAGAAGATCATGGAAGAGATGCATTCTTGCCCCACTGCTGGTCACTTGGGTGTTTTCAAAACATATGACAGGATTTCCAAGAGCTTTCATTCGAAAGGCTTATGGGGGGATGCCAAGGACTTTGTGACCAAATGTGTTCCATACCAACAGAACAAGGATAGTACACTCAGGCCCGCTGGCCTCTTGCAGTCTCTCCCTATCCCTGAAGGGAAATGGACTCACATCACAATGGACTTTATCACTGGCCTTCGTGTGATTAAGAAAGGGTAGAATAATATCTATGTGGTAGTTGATCGCCTCATCAAAGCTGCCCACTTTATCCCCACCAAGATCCAATATACTACCTCTCAAGTGGCCATTCAGTTTATGGAAAATGTGTTCAAGCTGCATGGCTTACCACAAGTCATAGTACATGATCGGGATGCAAAGTTTATGAGCAACTTCTAGCAGACAGTTTTCACCTCCATGGGGACCAAGCTTGCTCCATCCATTGCATACCACCCTTAGGCTGATGGTCAAACTAAGAGAGTGAACAAATGGCTTGAGACATATTTGAGGCACTTTTGCCATGATGTACAGCACAATTGGGATACGTGGCTTCACTTTTCTGAGTTTGCACATAATAACTCCACACACTCTAGCATTGGAGTTTTCCCTTTTGAGGCCTTATATGGGTACAAGGTTCCCCTTCCCACAGTCTTGTTTAATGATAAGATCAACCCTCAGAGTCAAGCTGAATTGGATTGCATGCAAGCTATGCTTCAACAATGCAAAATGAACCTTCAAAAGGCCCAAACACACATGAAACTCTATGTTGATGAAAACCAAATGCATTTAGAATTCCAAGAAGGGGAATGGGTCCTTTTGAAAGTGCCTACGTCCCGCTACTCAACTCTCAAAGAGGGCAGTAGTAACAAGTTGGTCCACCACTTCTATGGCCCATACCAGATCTTGAAGAGAGTTGGTGACTTAGCCTACTGCTTAGAACTCCCCCTACCACCAAAATCCACAATGTGTTTCATGTCAACCTGTTGAAACCCTTTGTAGGCTCCTCAATGGACTATGTGGAAGAACTTCCCTCCATAAATGAAGAGGGTATCACTCAATATGTCCCTGAAGCAATCATTGGGTAGCAAGATAAGCACTTATGGTCCTGATCCATCAAAGAATACCTCATCAAATGGCAAGGCCTACCTTTGGAAGAAGCCTCTTGGCGCCCAGTAACCATCCTCCATGAATTTTCCTACCTCTATGAGCCCCAACGGCTGGAAAACTAGCCAGTCATGCCCAAAATTGACCACCCTCTACCCGCAGACTGCACATTATTTTAGAATAGTATTGTACTTCCTCAAATCACATGAATGTGAATTCTACATAACCTGAAAGTACTCGTCATAAGCTCCGTTTTGACATATGGTACGCCCTATTTGGAGCAGCCTATCAAAAGTTATAACCTATTTACTTCAATAGACTGGTCCTGGACTGCATGCTGTCCCTAGTCTCTCCACACCTAATTTTCATTGTCAAAGGGTAATCCTTTTCACTTGATGAAACAAACATCAATTCTGAGTAGTTTTTTGAAACCCTCCCTTAGCCCACCCATCACTCCCCTCTATTTCTCCTTGTTTTTTAGGGCAAAAACCTTCCGAGTAGGGATGGATTGTAACAAGCGGGATACACACTGACTAGGGTTTAGACACCCCATCACACGGACCAAGGTATTTAAGGTGTAAGAGTCCTAGATTAGGGCAACCAATTATTATCAAGATCATACTCTTCACCTTCATCTCCAGCTTCCATGGCTTCCTCCTTGAGAGCGGAATTTTGATGCCGAGAAGTGCTTAAAAATAGCTAAAAATTACAAATATCAAGGGAAAAATATTCAACGTCGAAGGCGGTGGCTCAATCTAGGACGATTTTAAGCGTCAAAGTGCTTTAAAGGCACCCAAGCGACACTTGTTGATTTTTCATAATTTTTCAAACTGTCGTGCGGGTTGACAAGAGTTACTGGCCAATGCGGGATGCCGAGCCGGACGCCCAGGATTTTTCAAAGCTTAATTCGGAGTCTGGATGGGTAAGGAGCCAAGAAACCGGTCAAGATACAAAAAGGTGGACATTAGAGTGGCCAAATGTAAGTGATTTTTGGGGGGCCTTGGGGGGCATTTTATGCCACATGAAATCGTGGCATCTTTTGGAGGCATGAAACGTGAGGGGAGGGCGCATCCTGATGGCGCCGAAATTTGCGCTTGGAGATGGAAGATGGATGATGCAACCTCAATACAACCCCTACAAATGATCATTGCCCTTCAATCCCCTCTGGATGCTGGTCATATCGCCATGCTTCGCTCCTCCAATGGTGGTCTCTATGAAGAACTCTGATTTCAGTCTTTCTCTCTCCTCCCTCTCTCTCCCCTAAGGACAGATTCATGTGGTGAAGAAGAAGAAGAATAATGGATGACGGATGCTTGTCCAATGAAGACCGGATTGCTCCGTGGTTCAAGAGGAATGAAGATTGCTGATTGTGGACTGTCATGAGTATTAATGGCTACTGGAAATCAGTCCCGAGATATGGCAAATAAAAACCAGCAACCCGCAAAGAACGGTAATTTCATTTTTACAAAGGAAATTGATGTTTTATGCAATTTGCTTCATGAGTATTTGTTCCCATGGGATGATTATGCATTATGTTGTTGTCTGCTATGAGTTTGATTAGTTTATGCTCAAAAAATCAAAAAATCATGAGTGTTGTGACTGAAATTAATGGTATAAAACCCGTAAAACACGCAAAATATGGAAAAATTGGGTGTTTTTGATATACAAATGGAAAATATAATAAGATACACCAACTAAATTTGTGTTTTTGCTGCAAATGAACCTAAGGGCCACAGCCCACAACTCATTTTGTATTTTCAGTTATTTAATATTGAAAAAAATACAAAAAATAAGAAAAATGAGAAAAAATAGGAGAAAAATAGATTTTGAGTGCTGAAAATTAAGGAAAAATAAGATTCATGTTTGTGAATGTATGAGGGGTCTGAAGTATGAGGTTTAGCCTCAGTTCAGCCCTACCTTTATGTTTTAGTGAGTTTTTATTGCTTTTCATACAACAAAAAACATGGAAATGAACCCTAAACCGATCAATAATGCACAATCTAAACGGGTGAGGGGGTAGAGTATATAAAAGGTGTTTAAATGCTAAATGAAATGATGAAAATCTTGCTGGTTTTTATGCATATCATATAGATCGATCGTTAATTTAAAAAATAAGGATCTAGTAGCACGAGGGTTTCTCGGTGCTAGGTTCATGCAACGCCGCATACGAGCGATAGTCAAATTCATTGAAAGAATGCTTTTGCACTAAGCACAACGCTGATTTTTCTTTGTTTGAGCACGTGGACATTCACAGTTTGCATGAAGCATAAAATGATAAAAGGTATCAGACAATACCTCCTGGATGCATAGCACTTGTATTCTAGATCGTGACCAACGTTGAGTGAGTAAGGGGCTAGGCGTTGGGTCTAGGGGAAAGAAAGTGAGGTATGGTACATTCCTGGATACGATCAATTGGTACCTTGAGTGGAAATATGTGTGAAATGTTATATATGTTTA
Source organism: Lygodium microphyllum (assembly GCF_053477565.2). Classification (NCBI taxonomy): domain Eukaryota; kingdom Viridiplantae; phylum Streptophyta; class Polypodiopsida; order Schizaeales; family Lygodiaceae; genus Lygodium; species Lygodium microphyllum. The sequence goes on along the minus strand of NW_028229515.1, from coordinate 1,500,545 downwards.
GCGACGCATCGAGGGGCCAATCTCCAAGATGTAGGAGAGTCGCAGTGAGGTAGCGGCAGTCAGCCGTGGGAGGACCTCCTATGTTTGTACTTCGTGCTATTTGGCAATGTGTTGGGACTCCCTCTGAGGAGTGTTAATTGGGTTAGAGTTGGACTACGAGACGTGATACAAACGTAAGATGTTTAGGAAGATGATGTATGTGTCATCCACGCTCCTGGCCACGAGGCCATGGGGTTGTTCAGCACATGATAGAGGTCCGGCTAGTGCATGAGCCAGTGCCGGCCCATTTTAGGTCCCATCACTCCTTCCTTCTCTCCTATTTTCTCTCTTTCTCTCTCTTCTTCTAGTCTTCTTCCTTCTTCTTCTTGTTCTCTTTCTCTCTCCTTAGCTCTTCTTCTCTCTCCTCTCAGCTTCTTTCATTACATAGAAGAATAAACTGAAATCCTTGAACTTGAGACTATTCTAGATATTGACTTTACCAGAACTAGCCGTAGATATTCTAGATATTTGGTGACATTTAAAAATCATCATGTTGAAGAGGCCCAATGGATGTATGCTCACGACCTAAGTGCTTACCCCTCCTTGCTCACTCCACATTGAGCTAATAGCAATTGAGGACAATTGCTATCTCACCCCGCGGGTATGATGCCAGGAGGCATATTCCATGGTGGATTTCGTGAGGTTTTGCGGTGGATTCCATAAAATTATATTTATTTGTCAGGGCTCGTACGCAAGGTGGATTCCTTATGCGAAAAGTTGATGGGGACGCCTGTCCTTTTCGAGTGTCACCTTAATTTAATGTGCAAGTGGGTGATTCCATAGCGGGTGATTCTGCAAAATACATATTTAAATTAATGGACGTTTATGAGTTTAGAGTGTGCGCTCATATTAATTAAGGTTAGGACAGAGTTTCAATCTATTTATTTATTTTGTAGCTGAAGATTGCAAGGTATTCACTTTTATCGATTTAATTTTATTATTTTCTAACAATTGTGAATACTTCAAGTGATGTGTAGAGCAGGCGGCAGTGGCGCTGGGAAGCACTGGTTGGGCGATAGCGTGTTTTCAAGTTATTTAGAAGAAATTATTATTTTTTATGGGTGCACGTCTTAGGCATGGCGCGAATATTTGTTTTGATACGCTTATTTATTGAAGTGCTTGACATATATTTATTATGTTGTATACGCATGGGTGCACGATTTAAATATTCATTATTAGTCATTGTATTTGGGCACATCCCGACTCTTGGGGCGTCCAACCGTTTTATTCTTCATTTGGACAAAAGAAAACACAAAAGCTAAAGCATGCTAATTGTAATTTTAGGCTATTTTTGAGCTTGGAGATGAATAAAATATTAAATACATGCTTTGTGGAGTGCTCACACAAGGCATGGGGGGAGATTTTACCCAATTGGTCTTTTTGCTTCATATCATGTAAGTATTCTCTTGGATTTTGAGCAAAAAGTAGAGTTCTTTGTTCTTGGGGACCTTTCGACGCTCGCTACATACACATACAGCATCCGATTTGCGCACCAGTAGAGGTTGTAGAACCAATTAATAGTTAATGGATGTTCTTTTTGATTAGTTCATGATGAAGACCTTAAAGGGATTTGTGCGACAATGAAATCATGTAGAGGACAACATGGCTAAAGGTTGGGTAGTGTTAGAAGCATTGGTACACATTTTTTAGTAGCTCATGGCAATGGATACCAATAATATATTTCCATGGACTCTCGAGTAGGACAATTGACTAATTGGGGATGTATAGTTGGAATGGGATAGAGAAGAGGATCGATGAAAGCATGGAGCAAAATGTAATTTATTTCTATATGCTACATTGCACATCCATGGAGAAGTGTTTTCATAGTTATGAGATTGCTAGAATTGAAAGAGAGGCAATTTGGTTAGAGTTTTGATATAGTACACATTAGAACCTATTTGATGCCCTAAGGGTCTAAAGGAACTACCATGGTTCATGCATGTGAGGTGGTTGCACAGGGAATTGACAAAATAATTACATGAAGATGAGGTGGTTATAGAAGAGGACTGAGAGTTCTCCAAAAGGGATGTAGTTCAAAGGTAAGCATGCTTTTTCTTTGTTGGTTTCTTCACTAAGCCTAAGTGACATGTAACTCTAATCTTCCAATCCACATTATAAAGTTTATAGTGTAGTATGGTCATGTGGGAGACATTATTTAGTAGAGCACATCAATCAATTGTGTTTGACAATGGGATTTTAGTGTCATGGTGAAGTTTGAGTAGGAAAGTCAATGGTCAACTATAGATTTGAACATTGTGGTGGCAAAGATGGAGTACTTTGGTACCTCGTAAAATGTGATTTCAATAGACTATTATAGCTTTTCCATGCTCATATTTGATGTGCGATGGTTTAAAGTTAACTTGGAAGAAAGAAGCGTGGGCCACCATTCGATGAGGGATATCTATATTCTTGGAGGTAGATTCTAAGAAGAAGTGGAAGGATTTGCCAAATGTATTTGTCTTGTCGAGACACTAATTATGAGTAGGTGTGAATCCTTTTTTTTATCAATCAAGAAATCAAAGGTCATAAATACCTTTTAATGATGGTTGGTTCTTGATCATTCCATAGAGGTGATCTTTTACCCTCACCCACAACAATTCTATGTGGAATACATAATAGGGCTACAATGCTATATACAAGAATATAGCAAATTGCTAAATGCATTGTGGAAAATATCCCATAATGTCGTATCATGTAATCAACCTAAAACTCAAAAATAATATCATAAAACTATGAGGAAACATTTTAGAATATGAAGAACAAAAGGTAGACATTAGATAATATGATAAAAATATATAAAAAATAGAGATAGAATATGGTACCAAGTATCAAAGATCATGATTAATTAAAGAATTCCATCATACATAAGATCATGATCAGTCATAATGAGACATGAGTGACACCCCTTCAAGCCATGCTTGTAACATCATAACCATACTTCATGAGGTACCTAAAGTCTAATCACATAAGAAAATACCAAGGACTAAGGTATAAATAATGCTAAGGGTAAATATCATGTGTCAAGCTATGGCTAACACCTAGCATAGCTTGGTGGATTGATGGAACAGCCATGACTTGAATGCTTGAATATCATCATGTCAAATGCCTTATCCAAAATTAGACATACCTAATGAGGTAAGTTATTCCTTACTCAAAGCCTTTGGCCTTAAAGTAAGCCATGTAGAAAACCATGAGTAGAGCCTCTCCAATAGGATAATTATAGCCCCCTAATGTAGTTTCATAATTCACTTAAAATACAGTCATCAAAACAATGGAAATTATTGTAAAACACCTCTCCGCCCCCTTCACATAGGAACCCCCTCCCCCTATAATTTTTATTAAAATTAGTTGAATTTTTTTTCCTTGCTCCCCCTTATCGTCACCAAATAGGTGGTAGGGGGAAGAATAAGTGGATGACGATGAAGAAGAAGTGAAGAAAAAGATGACGATGATGTTGATGCAAGGGGAGGCCATGTGGCCTACCACCCCCCCTTAGAGCATAATGACCAATCCGTGCGTCCCAAATGGGCTTCCCACTGCCATGCAAAACGGACAGGTGGTGGAGACACCACCACCACCACTCCACTTCCTCCCCACCTCTCCCGCTATACCCCCCCATCAAAGGAAAGGGGGATGCCATTGGGCATGTTGATAGAGAGAGAGAGAGAGAGAGAAGAGAGAGAGAGAGAGAGAGAGAGAGAGAGAGAGAGAGAGAGAGAGAGAGAGAGAGAGAGAGAGAGAGAGAGAGAGGAGGGAGAGAGAGAGAGAGAACCTTATAGAAGGCTCCTCCTTCTTTTCCCCTCCTTAGAGGGTGGCCACACTCATTTTTCCTTTTCCTTCTTCCCTGAGCTTATTCCCTACCCCACAAGCCGATTTCCCCTAATTTCCCCCTCTTCTTGAGTAAGAGGCTCCTAAAGTCCCTGCGGGGGTTGCACTTAAAGTGAGGAAGATCGAGAATGGCCCCTAAGCGAAGAATGTCGAGTGTGGGTGACAATGCCACAATCCACAATGAAGCCTCAGACAAGGGCATTACCACAAATACAACTACGGTACCAGATATAAATAGTACATTTCTAAGTTGCAATTGCTTGCTTTGATTTCTACATGGGACACATCAGGGCCATACTATGCCACACTAGAATAGGTCATTGAAAATGATAAATTTCATCTCAAATATTTAAAGATGGAGTTTGTGAAGTGCATGTATCAAGAGAAGTAAATTGCATCTAGATGCTATGCGACAAATTTATACGTATCATGAAAAGCATATAAGGTTCCTCAACTCCCTTTTCTTGCAAATTAGTAGTTATGTTTTCACCACAATGAAAGTATATGTCGTAGTGTCGCAGCTTGCACACCTCATGGATTGCATGGTAAGCAACCTAGTCAAAAATAAATTCATTTTACAAACTCTAGATCTTTGCCCAAGATCTTGCTAATGACACGAACTGATAGCTCAAGTTTGATAGATTGGGATCTTGATGGTGTGCGTAGTTAGTACAAACAATGGTCCTAAGGACCAAAGCTAAGATGCCTTGAGATCCACAAGTCTTCCTACAAAAATTTAGTCTCTTGTACTTCATCTTGTAATTTTGATATGTTTTGTCTCCTTCTTTCCAAATTGCTCGCTCAACATTGCATATTTCTTTCCACCACACAGTGAGTTTTTTCTTCCTCTTATTTTTAGATATTCCTTCTACATCTTCTCCATCTCCACACTTCAAGATACCATCTTCAAGCTTTCACATTTTCTCCTTCAACCTATTTTTTGTAGTGGGCATGAGCCACTACTCCTTTTTCTTTTTGCTACCAGAACACGTGCTTCAAATTGGCTATTGTAGAACTCTAAAGGCTTCAAAAGAAAACATATTGCAAGTTGTTAAGCATTATTATTCTTATGATATGCCATTGCTTGTTAGACTTTGACAACAAAATTTTACTATTTTAGGAAACTTTGATAATATGGTTAGATAAACAAGAGGCTTCCTCATTCATAATTCTTGGACAAGAAAACCAAAATTCTCACATAAAACATGATTGTGTAGGCTATTCATCAAATCTGTCCATCATTGCATTCTATCATTGCAATGATTTGGGATCTTTGTAGAATAGGTAGAAACATACTGCTTCCTCTTCTACACTATTCCTTCAAAGATAATGCATTTTGAAACCTCTCTTTAGATAATCTATTCATCCATGAATGAAAATTCTCCTACTTCTTCTCCTTCATTATGCAATAACTATTCTTGTTGTTGCCTTGCTCACAGTTTTTGCAATTCTATGGAATCCGCTGGTTCAAATTTTGCAAGAAATTTGAATATATGCATGAAACAAAGTCATTCTTGCTAGAATTTTAAATTAGAAATATAGGGAAACATAACTATATCATCCACATGACAAAAATATAGAATTAAGCCTTTGGACTATATGGAATACATAATAGGGTTATAGCCCCTAATCTATGTGGAATACATAATAGGGTTGCAATGTTGTATACAAAAATACATCAAATTGCTGAAGGCATTGCATAAAATACCTCATACCATATCAAGAAATCAATCTAAAACTTAAATAATGTCATAAAACTATGAGAGCACATTCTAGAATACTCATAATAGTAAAACATAGATAGAAATCAAAGAAAATGATAAGCATATACTAGAAACAAAGATAGAACATGGTGCTGACATGATGCCAACTATCAAAGATCCTGATTAATCATAAACTCCCATCATACATTAGATTGTGATATATCATAATGAGACATGAATGATAACCTTCATTTCATGCATGTAATAGTATACATAACCATACTTCATGAGGCACCTAAAGTCTACTCACATAGGAAAATACCAAGGACTAAGGTATAAACTATGATAGCGGTAAATATCATGTGTCAAGCCATGGCTAACAAAGAAAGTTATCATATAACTGGAGGAGGAAGGGTTGTAGGAAAAGTGAAGGACAAGGAGGGTTTGCAACAAATAGAGGAGATAGACTTTGGAAATTTAGTACAACCAATGGACAAGTTGGGCATGTAGGAATTCTTTGAGAATGAAGTATACTCTTCTTTTTATGCAAACCTCTACATAGACCTTTTAGTGTATGCCCATCCATGCTAAGATAAAGTTATGCAGCTATAGGTGAGGCTCTGTTTATGAGAGCATGATGCTAAAGTCATTGGCACCCACTTATGTTGACACTTCATTACATGTTCTTATCTTTTGTGCAAGTCTAGGTATATGCTTTTTTGTTCTTTCACCCTTGTCCAAGTCATTATGAATTGGTAGTATATAGATAAGGAGATTGATAGATTTTTGCACGCATTCTCTTGATTAGTTTGTCTATTTAAAAGATAGATGAAATGCTAAGTTTTCCATTTGACTTCACTACATTTTGCCTCAGTGCACTCTAATAATGCATTGGTGTCCAATGGGCACAGTTGATGCTCCAAGTTGGCTATAGAGGGTATACATCATTGAATTGGTAGAGCTACTGGCTTAGATGGGTGTTATGGAGGTGTGGATGATGTAACTCTTTGTTATGTTTGTAGTCTAGCCTATAGGCACTCCTCACTCTACTTTAGGTGGCTTTGGGGGTCCTGTGGAAAGGTGGATGCTATGACCCTTGGGCCTCTTGGTACTACTAGGGAATGTGTGATTTCGATGCTGCAATGGCATAGATGTTGTGATCCCTTCTCATCAATCAAGTGGACCCTAGTTACTATTCACATTGGCCATACTCATAGCTATTATCTCCCCTATGACACTTGGATTTTCTAAGCCATTTGTAGGTGCCATTTTTATAGGTATGTGTGACATATAGGGTTCTTTTGGATATGTTAGGTAGCATACTCCTAGGTGGGAGAGGCCCCATGCTAGACTTTTCCCACCAAGCTACATCTACTTATAGAGAAGGCTACTAGTGCTATCATCATGAATGATAAGGGGAAGAGGATCATTACACACATGCGAGAGTTGTGCTAACAGAGGTGTTTTGGCACAACATCTTAGATAAATGGGATCTCCTACTTGAGAATATCAAGGAGTATGTGATAGTGGCCTTATGTTAGAAGTTCTCCATATAATCTCATGTTGATCAATTCTCCACAGGATTGATGATGAAGCAAATGTACTCATATACATTCCATAGGCAGTCTAATGTATGCAAGGTAATTAAGAATGATACGGGAAAGCCTAAATGCTTAATAAGGAAGACCATAAGAGGCCACTTCCTCTTCATAGAGATGGTAGTAGTAGAGAAAGGTGGTGAAGGCATAATTGGAGATAGGAGCTATGCATCACCTTAGCAGTAGTGGACATGGAACCTACTTGGAGGATTCTAGAAATGAATCTCTAGATTTGTTATTAAATCTTTATTATTTTCTATGCTATATATAGTACCAACATGATTCTAATAGTGTTACTTTATATTCTTTGGTGTACCATTCCATCATAGCTTGGGATCCCACTAGGTTGGAAACAATATATGGGCAAAAGCATGGCCTAAACAAGCTTTGTGCAGTAATGGTCTAGTATGTCATATCTCTCTTAACAATATAGAAAATTCATGGTTCACATTATATTGTAGTGAATCTAGTTTGGATAAATGTTTTTTTATGTTAGAGAACCCTTTTGAGAAGCCACTACATTGAGATGAGCTCTAGGATGGCAAGTAGCTATAATAGATCTTGTAGACCCCTTGGAGTTTTGTTACTTGGGAGTACCTTTATCTTTTTTCCTTGCACTCTATCTTGTCCCCTCTACTATGTAAGACCTTACAGCATAAACCTTTGTTTCTTTTTGTGCCATCATTATGTATGATGATGAAGATTACTATTATATTCATTGTATGTGGATTATATTAAGTGAGATTCATAGTCTGTATAGCTTATTATAGTTCTATTTTTCCATACCATAATTGTACATGCTATTGATAGAAAATATGTGTATATTTTGTGAAGTTTCATCGATAAGTGTTTGTTTTCATTCAAGTGTTTGCAATGAAATCCATTCACTAATGTAGGCTTTTTCAATTTTGTGGCAAGATGTGGTTCTTAGGCTAATATAAAGATGTGGTCACTTAGCCCAATGTAGCAAGATGTGGTAGCCTAATGTAGCAAGATGTGGTTCTTAGTCCAATGTGGCTAATATCATCCCCCCCTGCCCCCCGCGGCACCTCCATGGACCACCATAACTATTAGCATCACTATTTTAATTGCATTCATCGTTATTTGCATTGCAATACTAATAGCAATGCAAATAGCAACAATTTTATGGTGATGCTTTTAATGATGATGGGAAGATGTTTTTCATAAATGAGTTATCTTGCTAAGAATATTGCCATAGGGCCAGTGTGTTACAATGTAACTTTTTAGTATTGTCAATATTATCGCAATCAATGAATGGTGGAGCACAAAAGAGACATGCATTGAGGTTAATAATATCCTGTTATTAGAACATCTTGATTTACTATAGTTCTTGATGTTATCTACATTTCATTTTCATGAAATTTTGTGTCCTTAATAGTTTGTCCATGGAAAACATACAAATAGCATGTGATATAGCTAAGCTTAGTTTGATAAGGATATTAGGCCATATATAGTGTGATAGCAAATACATTGGATCATAGAAAAATAAAGCATATAATTTTGCATCATCCATTTTGTCTTAGATCTGTAAGATGCATGTGAAATATATCCATTTACTAATTCAATAGGATAATGTTTTTAAATAAAAGAGAAAATAAATCTGAAAGGACCTAAAGCTAAAAATGTAATTTCTCATGAGTATGATGAGTTGAACTATATTTTTGTTAGCCTGGTTAAGTTACGGTGCACCATGGTTTACTTCGAAAAGGCGACATGCTTAGAAGGTATCAACTTGTTACAATATAACATTAGGGATCTAATATAATATACTTATTTCTTGTAAGTTTGTACCTCGGGTAAGTTACTTATGAATATATGTGTGCATCACGTAGGTTCAAAATAAGGTATTTTTAAAATACCATTTTTATAAATTTTTAATATACAAAAGGGTGTAATATAAAGGGATTATTTACAGATATAATAGATAAGGGTTATGTTTTATTTAGGAAAATTTCACAAATAAGGACATTTACAAATAGGCCTAGAAAGCAAGTGATGTAGAGGATATACATATAGTAACTTCCTCAAGGTTTGTACCAAGTATACTTACTAGGTGTTATTTCAATCTTGAGGTTTGTTATCATGCTTGATGAATGCCAAATTGTGAAGGGACACAAGCTGGAGAGAGTGGATCTTACACTGTTGAACTATGAAATGGCCTATGCAAAAGATAATATGCATGTCCCTCCATTTAGTGTGCAATTGGAAGGGAAAATTTGGTCGCTACTAATAGCTAAAGTACCCAAGTAGACCCACAATGTTCTCTCTTGTGGCTACTAGAAGCTAAAGTATCCAAGTAGACCCACAATGTTCTCTCTTAGATCTTCCGATGAACTCTATCCCTAGATATAGTTTCTAGGCAAGTAGGTGGCAAGAAGCTCTATATGGAAGCAACCCAATAATTCAATGTTAATTGGAACTTGGGCAATGATCTTCAGATACTCAACTATATGTTCAAGCTTGATACTAAGGTATTAGCATCATTGCCTTGTCCATTTTATATGAAAGAAAACAATTGTTCTAAGGTCTTAGATCATGTCACATGGAACGTAAGAGCATTGACCAAAGGCATGACCAAATATGTCACATCTTAACAATAATTGGAAAGCTATATTTCCAAACGACATTGAGAATATCTATTTTTACACTTTTCATTACCTCATGCATATATCTAACAAGTTATTGAAGCTACATGTCAATTATGTATACATAATAAAACCTCGCTCTAAATGTAAAGTAGTTATTGAGAAAAATAAGGAACTATTAAAATCATTAGGTGTAAATGGAGCAATGCCAAGATTAAAAAGGACCAAAAAACATCAAGCATAATATAACATAGAAAATATCAAAGAGTGGAACAAAGGTGAAGAGATTTTTGAGCAACATGACTGGTAAGCCATCAAAGTTAAAGTGAAAATTATGTAAAGATTTGTGAAAATTCCATATAAATTTGGAAAGAGATCCTAATATTAAGAATGCTCATGCCAAAGTTTGATATTATTTTGATAATTTGGTGTGCATAATGCTAAAATTATCAACAAATCATTCCATTCAAGTTGAATTTCATAAAGTATACAATTTTATAAAGCTAATTGTCAATACATAGGGGGAACAAACATTACCCACTACATGGTACTTCGTTTTACTTTACTGCTTATGTGTCCTTTTCTATTCATATAATTTAGCATAGTGCACTGCAATTAAGACCGTCGGAGAGAGTTAGAATGCCTATTGATAGGCCGACTTACAATGGGTATTTAGCCAAACACTTTGCTTACATGACTAAAGTGATGGGTCACAAAGATCCTACAAAGTTTACTGAAGCAATTAGTGATGAGAATTGATGTGTAGCTATGGATGAAGAATATGCTACTTTGGGTGAAAAAATGGCACTTGGGATTTGGTTAAGTTGCCTGAAGGCACAAAACACCCATTGATTGTAAATGGTTTTGCAAAAGTGAAATGCAAAGTAGATGGATCTATAGAGAGATACAAAGCATAGCTGATTGCTAAAGGCTATGCACAATAGTATGGTCTTGATTATGAGGAGACTTTCAGTCCAGTTGTAAAAAAGGCAACCATGAGAACTATCATTGATTTGGTAGTGTCTAGGGGAGGGAAGCTTTGGTAGATGGATGTCAAAAATTCATTTCTAGATGGAGATTTGATTGAATAGCCTAAGGGTTATATATATTCTGATTGCCCGTGAGCATGTATGTGAAACCATGTGCAAATCCCCCTTAAACCCTTTTAAATAAGTTTTATATAAATAGAACCTCTTCTTTCATTTGTTCATTATTTCACACAACCATTGTTATATCTTTTCCTCTAATCACTTGCATGGCCCATATCAAGGAAATTTATCAATAATATCCACTATCAAGCCAAGATCACCAATGCACCATAACTAGGCAAGGAGATGCCTAATTTTGCTCAGAAAATTGACTTTGGCAATGCAAATTCCTCATCTAGTGGTCCTCCCTCCCCCCTCAATCCAAAGATTTGAAGACCCTCCCTCAATTAGCCTTGGATATTTTGAAAAGAGCTCATGAACAAGAAGCCTCTCTGGAAGACAAAGAATTAATCCAAGAAGAGAAGAGTGACAACAACAACAACAACAACAACAACAACAACAACAACAACCAAGAGGATATGGGATGTTGAGAATCTAGGCAATCACACCCAGTGTAGCCTTTTTATACAGAGCAATTGGGCTAAGGATATGCAGGTTTGTTGAATCCCTTAAGCACAATGGTGGAAAGTGCTACCTACCTAGAAGACTATAAAGCATTGTACTTGCCTATCATTTGAATGCAATGTCATAGTACTTTTGTCCTTTCAATCAAATGTCATTGTCCACTTCCAGAAGATTGTGTTTATGAGTCCAAGCTTCAATCTTGGAGCCTAATTCACTTATGTAACAGTCAATTGTCATATCTATGTCTTCATGAGTCTTGTCTTTATCTTCCATCTTCCATAGCCATGCTCTAGGTCAATGCAACTCAACATGGTATCACAACTCAGTTGAGCATGTCTCAAATTACTAAACCTCTCTTCTAGCCTCTCTCCACCTCTACTCAGCTGATGAGCTCATTTCTCACCTCTATCCTCATTCTTCCTTTCATGTCTATCATAGCCAACAAGACCTACCATTTCTCTCAAATCTCTTCATACAGACAAAATCTCATCAAGCTTCCTTCTATGGATCTCTTCCCCACTTTAGTGAACTCCTTTATGGCACCTCTCAGTCAATCATTAATGATCATCTAGCCTAGCATTGTGTGAATTCCTCATTGCTGCCGTGAAGTGCGCCTGTTGAAGTGGTTGTACAGTCTGTGCCACACCTCTAGTTTGCGATTGACATATGGCCTTAGGGAAATTGAAGCTTTCCTTATAAGCTTCCTTCACCTAAAATATTTCACTAGATGATCTATTGTATGAGTTGTGCATTAAAAAAATCAGTCGCCTACCTGCGAACCGTAATCCACCATAGGTCCTTCAACTTCAAGTTTAAAAATCCCAGGGCATCAAACTAGCAAGGAGGGGAAGATTTGTCAAGATTGAAAGGCTCATGCAACAACAACAAACTAGTATCTCTTGATACTACACTGCAATTTCTTGTGTTTATTGACACATCCAAAATCAACTCATTTCTAAGAATTTTGGTGCTACTTTGCTACTGTTCTAGTCACTCTAGCATGGGCAAACACTCTCCAGCATGTCATTTCAAAGGAGTTAGATTTTATACTTAGCAAACATGCATAATGCTTATCTTGATGAAGAAGGGCCTATGGCCCATCACTAATGGACAAGAAAAGAAGCCTCGAATGCAACTCTTGTAGTTGTCTAGCAAAAAAGTTACAACAAGGCTCAAGACATCATAAAGCTTGAGCTGGATGACAATTATATCCACCATGTGGATACATGTGACCTGTACAATGACACTTGGAAAAGATTGGATACTTTGTTTAGTGCACAGTCTAAGTCCTGAAAGTATGCTTTATTAATTGAATTTTTCAGAATGGACATGAAACATAACACATCTCTTGCAACACATCTAAATTACATGGAAAGTCTCTTATCCCAGCTTGCAAGGATCAACATTAAAATGGTTGAACATGTATGCAGTGGTGTTTTGTTAAAAAGTTTGCATCTAGATTATGATAATGTCTCTACTACTTTAATCAACATGTCAAATCCTAAACTTTTTGAAATTCAAGCATCTTTGTTAGAAGAACAAAAGAAGATTAAAAATAAAGAAGAGCCAAGTACTTCGACGAACAAGTGTTGTATATCAGTAACAAGTACAAAGGCAAAATGGACAAGCTAGTTTGTGACTTTTGCAAAATGATCCAACATATTGAAATTTTTTTTCATGCCAGGAAGATATCTTAGAAGGCCTAGCTTGCGAGTGCGAAGGAAGAGGAAGATCATGAAGGTGAAGTAGAAGAAGAAGACCATCAGGAGTAGAAGGACAAGCCTCACCAGTCCTTCTATTCACACTACTTTGATAGATGTTTTTGAAGCCTTGTATAACCTTGCCCTAATGTTCCTTTTATAAGCTTGTAAACTCCTTATGTAACCTAGAACTACAACCTTTGTACACTTTGTGAAGCCCCTATTATAGCATCTGGGTGTCCACCATGTTTTTGGTACCCACACTTAGCTTTGTTTGCGACAACCTCTGGATGATTACAATGTTTGTGGTGTGCCCACATTTTGCAAGTGGTTGGTCACTAAAGCCTCTACACACTTTGGACCTTTCTGGTTGTGATTGAGGAGGCGTGTTGAGAATTTAGGGAATCACACCTAGTGTAGCCTCTTTGTATGGAGCAGTTGGGCTAAGGATATGCAACCTTGTTGAATCCCATAAGCATAGTGGTGGAGAGTGCTACCTACCCCAAAAGACTATAAAACATTGTACTTGCCTACCATTTGAATGCAATTTCATAGTACTTTTGTCCTTTCAGTCAAGTGTCATTGTCCACTTACACAAGATTGTGTTTATGAGTTCAAGCTTCAATCTTGGAACCTAATTCACTTGTGTAACAGTCAGTTGTCATACCCATCTCTTCATGAGTCTTGTCTTTATCTTCCATCCTCCATACCCATGCTCTAGATCCATGCTTCTCAACATGGGAGAGGGCAACATATCTACCCATGACAAAGGTAACAATACTGATGGTGAGGACAATACTAATGGGGGAAATAATGATGGTACATGTGAAGATATGGGGAAGGAGACAACATCATTAATAGATTTAAGAGCAGAATAGATAAGCCTAAGGCAAGTGCAACTATAATTGAAGTACACTTAGTGGCAAGGGCCCCATGCAATGCCCCATGCTATAAACTAAGCAACCTAGAGCTTCTCCTCCTCAACTAGCCTTCGTTGTTGCTCTAGAATCATACCCCAGCTAAGTGAACCCAACCTCAATCCCAACAAGTGTAAGACTAGCAAGGACAATGCAGTCCAACCATATGAGTCCCAAAAGAAAGTCCAAAAAGGAGAAAGAATTATTACTTGGCAGTCCTCTGGGAAATCTCCAAGTACTAGAAGAGGACAGAGTTGTTGACATGGAATGAAAACCCTTTGCTTTTAATTCAATATCAAATGTCTCATACCATATTTTATTGTGATGGTGTAATTATTAACATCAATTTGATATATTAAAATAAAATGTGAAACAAAACACTCTAGTTAAGGAGGGCATGCACTTTATTAACTGAAGTGGCTCAATGTGTTTCCATCCAATCTCACTGGATATTTTAGAATCTTTAAATAATCTCCTTACTCATTTCCTTGATTGGTCAAAAATGTAGTACACGTGCATCTAAACAACAAAATATGAGTGCAATTTTCAAACAAAAAGTGAAAATTTTCATTATTTGAGTGTGCCAATGAGCTAATTTTTCTCAACGTTAAGGAAAAGTGCAAAAAGAAGAGCCATGAGGTCCCAAGCACCCTAGGCCAACCACAGTATGTGAATTTCTAGGATGGCACTATTTTCTTGACAGTTCATGCACCATGGCGGATTTGAGGTGCCTTGGGCCCTTTGAGCCCTTTTTTGTAATTTTTTTCTCATTTGAGAGTACAACTAGGTCTTTTAAGACTCAAACAATAATTTTATTTGCTTCATTCTTAAATTTTATTTCTCTCATCATCAATGGCCATTAGTATCATTGCCACACTTAACACATAGCTTTGGTTTATAAAAAACATTAATATTACCCTCATCTTGAACAAAAAAGAAAAGCAATAACAATGAGGTTACATAGAAAAGACATTTTTGATAAGAAAGTTACAAGGGATGCTTTTTCCAAGATTTATGTGATTTCTAGGTAGTAATAGGAAATTTATTTCATTTTTTGCTACTGGATTCTTTCATGGGCCTGCTTATGTGACTTTCTAGCCTTGATTAGTAGATTATTCCTAACCCTTTAACACTACACCTTGCAACATCCTCAATGTAGGCATGTGTTGAATATGTGCTTCACCAACTTCTTCTCCACAAGAATGCTCTTATGTGCATTTGAAGTGATAGTGAAAGCACATAGAACCTTTGACCAAGCCTTCAAATTCAAGAGTTTGATTTGCTTGTTTGAGGTATAGGAGGCATGTATAGTGGCAATATTAATAGTCAAGATGTGACCAATGTAGTGCACTATTGAGACATCCTTCCTAAAAGCTCCCTGGCCCTTCTCGTAACTTGCAAACTCATCAATGTCAAGCATTGCCTACATTGACAAGAAGTTAACCCACAATTGTATGCATAGTAAAACAAAATCTCTAGATGGAAAATTGTTATACGTTTAACTTGTCATCAACAACAACCTTTGAGAGTTTAGTCAAAGTCCGAATTAGACTTTTCAATTGGGGACACTTTCTACTCTTTATTCTACATACTTACCTAGCTTGCCATACAAAATTTCTTGCACTACTTTGAAATATTGACAGATACCATTTTAGTAATATTATTTTATTTATATTAAATAATTAATAATTTAATTAATATATTAATATTAATTAATTGATTAATAAATAGTTTTAATTACTAAATAACTATGTGAAAAAATTATTTAATATTTTAATAAAATAAATACATAATATTAAAATTAGTAATTACTACTTGAATTAAAGATATTTATTGGTTGTCAAAAACTAATTTATAATCAATTAAAGATATTTAAGTAATGTAAAAATAATCAATAAATAAATAATTATTTATTATTAGTTATTAAGTTTAACTAACTATTTATTAATTTCAAGTAACTAATTATTGGTTATTACTAATTGGTTTTTAGTTATTAGTTATTAATTTCAACTAATCGATTAAGATATAATTTTGTTGGCTAAGTAATTGACTTGATAGTTACTAAACAAGTTGATTATTCATTAACTATTAGTTTTAAGTAATTAATTATTTAAATAATTAACTAATATAACATCTAATTTTATTTGTTAATTAATAATTAATTTATTAATTGGTTAAGTGGTTACTTAATTAGTTACTTGGTTTTTAATTCAATAATTAATAATTAATTACTTATTAATTTATTAGTTAATTAGTTGCTTAGTTAATTAATTACTTATTAAATAATTAAATTTAAAAATTATTTAAGTAATCAGTTATTCAAAAAAGCTATCACTTAATTTTTATTAGTTACTTAATTAATCAATAGATTGATTAGTAAGTGAATTTGGTTAGTAATTAATTAAATACTTAATAGTTAATTTGTTGATTTAGTTCATAGTTAATTTTGTTCACTTATTATTTGACTCAATAGTTATTAAACTAATTAGTTATTTAGTATAATTAATTAACTAATTAATAAGTTTGTTAATTATTCAGTTAATTTATTAATTAATTTAATTAGTTAGATTAATTTAAAACTTTATTACTTAGATTAATTAGTAAATAATTAATTAATTAACTTTTATTAAATGGTAATTAACTAGTTAATTAGTAAATTTGTTAAAATTAATAATTAACTAATAAGTAATTACCATTAGTTAATTACTCATTAATAATAATTGCTATTACTTAATAACTAGTTAATAATAATTACTATTAATAACTATTATTAGTTAATTAACTAAGTTTAAATACTATTAGTGAAATACTCATTACTAATTACTTGATTAACTATTAATTGTACAGTAATAATTATTAGTTAGTAATTAACTAATCAACTAATTAGTAATTAATTATTTAGTTAATTAGTTAATTAATTAATTAACTATAACTAAATAATTACTATTAATTAATTAGCAATTTCTCAATTTAGGAGAAGGGAAAGCATTTTTACTTTGTTTTATGTGTTTATATACATGTGTGTGTGTGGAGAGAGAGAGAGAGAGAGAGAGAGACGTGGACATGCGTGCGGGTGTGGGCGAATGAGGAGGGCGGGGTCAAGTTAGTTCAGCACCAGGAAGGGGGCACCAATGCCTTCTTCCAACATACCCACAAACAAAACCTTGCCCCCCCACCCCACCCACCCACATGTCTATTAATACAAAAAGTATTAGAAAAATGCTTTGTCATGTATAGAATGTTTTCCCATTCACAAAAGTACCATTAGTTCAAAACTATCAATCTTTTCAATAGCCCCAAATATAATTCTTGAGTGTTATTTTTATTGATTTTAGAATTTCAAAAATCCTATATTTTTTAATATACCATTTTTACTTGAAACCTATTCCGAATGTTTGATTATGCCATCTAGCAATGTTCTAATTTACACATTATCTTGACACCCCTATCGAGGTATTATAGAAGCCTACTAGACCCATCAATAGGTAGTGTTCTTACCTGTTATATTAGCAATTACTTATCCTATTGTCATTATATTAGAAAAAATGGTAGCCAAATAGATTGTCCAAACCTTCTAGCATGAATAAGAAGACTGGGTGACTCTATTTCTAAAGAGCTATTACAATTTTCCCTTTGAATGATACCCAAGATGGGGGGAGAGAGAGAAAGGGTGATGAGAGAGGACATGTGGTATGTGTAATTTTTTCTTGCCAAAAAAGGGGTCACCGAAAGCCCCTTATAGAATGATTTTTTTTTCTGGTGACCCATTCCTGGTGAGGGTAACTTTTCGCCCAACTGGATTTGCTGATTTACTTCACCCAATAAGGGGCTGCCGGCGACCCCTTTTTCACGAAAAAACAAACCACAGTTTCGAGAATATATAGCATGGGAAGAAGAGAGAGCAATAGAGTGTGGTTTTTTTTTTCTCAAGAAGGGGCTGTCGACGACCCCTTCTCGGCGGAAAGGTGACCCATTCCTAGCGAGGGTAACTTTTCACCCAACTGGTTTTGCGGGTTTTCTTCGCCCAATAAGGGGCTACCAGCAATCCCTTTTTCGTAAAAAAACAAACCATAGTTTCGAGAATATATAGCATGGGAAGAAGAGAGAGCAATCGAGTGTGGTTTTTTTTTCTCAAGAAGGGGTTGTCGGTGACCCCTTCTAGGCGGGAAAAAAATCCCACATGTCCAAGAATGCATGGGGGGAAGAGAGAGTAACAGAGCGATGGGAGAGGGATGAGAGAGAGAGAGAACATGAATGAACGAGAATGTATAAGCTTCTACTTTGTATGACTATCTCATATTATGCTTCTAGGAGTGTAAAGATCTACTATTTAGAAAATTATCTCTCTCTATTTCACTCGTAAATTTAATTAAGTAAATATTTGTTAATAAGTTGAGAAAATGGGGGGCGAGAAAGAAAGGGTGATGAGAGAGAGGGCATGTGATATGTGTAATTTTTTCTCGCCAAAAAGGGGTCATCGGTAGCCCCTTACGTACTGGCGACCCATTCCTTGCGAGAGTAACTTTTCGCCCAACTAGATTTGTGGGTTTTCTTTGCCTAATAAGGGGCTATCAGCGGTGACTCCTTTTTGGCAAAAAAACAAACCAGAGTTTTGAGAATAGACAATATGGGAAGAAGAGAGAGCAACAGATTGTTTTTTTTTCACCCAAGAGCAAAAAAAAAGAACCGTACCCTGTTGGTCTCTATTCTCCCCATGCTATATATTCTCGGAACTATGGTTTGTTTTCTCACCAAAAAGGGGTCGCCAACAACATGGGCGAAAAAAAAAACCACAAATCTAGTTGGGCCAAAATTTACTCTCTAGGAATGGGTAATTGAAAAAAAAATCGTCCAATAAGGGGATACTGACGACCCCTTTTTCTAGTGAGAAAAATTTACACATTGCATGCTCTCTCTCTTTCCCCCTCTCTTTCATCACTTTTTCTTTCTCCCCCTATATTCTCTCTCCTTAACCTATAAAATGACCCATCCCCACATTGCAAATCGTTCCACTCTCAGTATGTGACTCTCTCTCTCTCTCTATCCCTTCCTCACACTCTCTCCTTTGTTTTTAAAAGGACCCCCCTCCCCTTGCAATTCAAGTTCTTGTTTCTATCCCCTAGCCTCAGCATGGTTCCATCTCTCTCTCCACACCTCTCTCTAACACAATCACACATACTCTATCTCACCGTTCTATCCCAGGCTTTTTCCCTCTCTCTCTCCACCTCTCACTCTCTCTCTCTCTCCCTCTCTCTCTCACTACTCACTCACACACAAACACACACACTCTCTCTCTCTTTCTCTCTCTCTCTCTCTCTATCCCCACCTTCCTCCCTCTCTCTATCTCCTCCTTCCTCCCCCTCTCTCAGTTTCTCTCTCTCTCTCTCTCTCTCTCTCTCTCTCATCCCAATGTCATCTCTTTCTCTCCTCCCCTTTCACACACACACGAACACACACACACACACACACTCTCTCTCTCTCTCAATTAGTATTTCATTGGAAGGAAATTGAGGAAGCAACATATCTGTAAGAAGTAACCCTAAGCCCCTCTATTATGGTCAAATCTGATTTCAAAAGACAAAATCATGTCACCCTTTACTTTCATTCCCCTCACCAAGATTGGTGATTTCAAAAGACAAGATTTAAAATTCGACTAACCTTCCCCTCACCAAGCTTGTTTCCTCGATGAGTGGGAGTTCTTATCACCATCATGCATCAAAGGGGTGTGAAGGCCCATGGCAAAGGCAATATGGAGATTTTGTGCAATGGCCAATTGAACATACGGTAAGCAGCTCCTCTCTTGATTTTTGTTACGAGTGCTCTATCTCCCCCTCTTACCCTATTTCGGATCATTGTTTGTAAGAAAGAGAGCGATGACTAGACGAGTCTCCCGAAAACTCTAACTTGCCTCCACAATCTACAACAGGACAACATGCTATTGTCACCAACAACATGCAATCACAAGGGGGAAGTCACCCTCCAAGAGCAAGAGGAAGAGTAACAGAAACGTGATCATTGACTTCCTCAGAGCTATAGGCAACCGCTACAATTGCATGTGGGGAAGGAGTGACATCATGAGAAGGTGGGCATGCTTCAATGATGTAGGCAAGAAAGGGCAAGAGAAATCTCGTACTATTGGAGAGTGATACTGACGAGGAAAGCACCGACCATCAAAGCATCGAGTCCTTTAGTGCACAGCAAGGGCATGGCCATACGCAAACCAAGAAGAATCGAACGCAAAGAACCAAAAAGAAGCACATAAAAAATGACGTGAAATGGCTGGTAAGACCACTTTCACAGTCATTTGTGATAAACGTATTGTGCAAGCATGCATAGAAGACCAGTTGGAAACATTGATGGTGATGAGTGCTTGTAAGAGATGGCAGCATGATTTAGATTATGGTTTTTATTTCTTTATGTTGATTGGACATTAATTACTTCATCATCTCATTCAGATGCGGACATCCACCTCTTTGCCACCCATCCCCATTATGTCATTTGGCTTCCATGCCTACAATTAGACAAGTCGCATCAAGGTACAAGAAACTCTCAAAAACCTTTTTTAGCAATAGGTACATTAGAGGGATAGGCATATTCATAGTATCATTAGAGACTCCAAGACACTGGTGCAAGGAGGTTGATGATATGATTAGAAATGAGTGGGACCCCCATTGGCTAAAGAATTATGAGGACTTCAAGGCAGAAATCAACGGCACCTATTGGGCCTTTTGTCAAATTGCATGTTTTATGTCTGGGATGGTAACCATCGACTCACCGCATGGATGAATGAGATACACACATGTAAGTGGCCCTAGACTATAGGACCTTAACATTCTGCAATGTGTTTGTTGCTTACGTCATCGTTAATATAATTGAGTGTTTGCAATAGCCTTTTCAAATAATGTGAGGCAACATGTGCACGTCAATTGTCGCCTTGTGAAAGTGACAAGTGTGGCAGAGGGGGAGATTTTTTCAGCTATTTCTCGTACAAACAGGTATGCAATGGACCATATTCATGAGATCCTAATATAGAATGTACATAGGCTGGCACAAAAGAGGGTTTTCCATACATAGTATCCAAACCTTGTTTGTGAAGCAAGGATGCTAGGGCAAGCTGACCACACAACTATTTTTGACAATCTAACTGATGGGGCAAAGGCATGGGTGCAAGTGCACAGAAAGTGGGCACCCATTCCCGCATGGTATAAGGCACCATTGATTGCACTTGCCCACGTTATGTGGAAGGTAGGTAGTTCTTCAAGCTATCTTAACAATGTTTTTCCTTATGCATTTTTTCCTAATACAATGATGTTGTCCCTAATTACCAAGTGTAGGATAAGTATGATATGGCAGTGCGACCAATCAAACAGAAACGGACACAGTTCTCCGACTCTGAGTTTAGAACCAAGTGGGGCGATGTGTACTATAGTATCAATGAAAAGCTTGTCAAGAAAACTCGATGTTTGCTAAGAGTTGCAGATCCCAACCTCGAAGAGAAGTGGTATCAGTAAGTTTTTATCTCTTTGTACCTGCCATTTATATGTACTCAAACTACATTGCTCCAAAGTAACAATGTTTTTGTCAATGCAGAACTGTCTCATGCTTGGAGTGGGGCTCCAACTCGGGTAAGTTACTCATGAATATATGTGTGCATCACGTAGGTTCAAAATAAGGGATTTTCAAAATACCATTTTTATTCATTTTTTACATATAGATGGGTGTAATATAAAGAGATTATTTACATATTGAATAGAAAAGGGTTATGTTTTATTCACAAAAAAATCACAGAAAATGATATTTATAAATAGGTCTTGAATGCATGTGATGTAGAGGATATACATATAGTAACTTCCTCGAGGGATCCAAGATGGGGGGTGTATTGAACAAGGAGAGAATATACACATTGGCATCCTCAAAGCTAAACAAGGTAGATCATGTAAGGATATTGAAGGCCATGGAGAGTTTTGACAGGAAAATTCGAACGTTGATGGACATGCCTGAATGTAGGTTATTCTTATTCGTCTAAATTATGTGACGAATTGTTATTAAACGACATAACTTTGATTCGAGTAGATGGAAATGCACCGTTTTGGTATTGGGTGAGACAAGAGACCTTTTGGGCCATGACAACGGAAAGAGATTGCTTTTGAGTTGGGAGGCCTACTATAACATTCGAGTGGAACACGATCTTTTCTTCCAATACACCAGGAGATAAAGAGAAGACATAGAGAGAAAATGTTTTGCATTGTTTTCCATGATTTCAAGCCAAATGAAGATATAGAGTCACAAAAGTTGGTAGCATGGAGGCTTCGATGCATGTAGTTCACAATATCCTTCTTTAGTAGCATGTCTGTAGTGTTATCTTGTCAATCCATTCCAAAATTGTAATGGTGACTTTGCAAGTCAGGTTCTCGTATGCACAGATGGAGAGGAGGGCTATACAAACTTTGCCAGGAGAGTGTGAGGACTAGGCAAACGTGCAGGAGGATCAATGCATGTATGAGGATTACCAGATAGAACAAGAGTGGGACAAGGAGGTATATCGAAGATGCCCTATTTTCCTTGACTATCCAGAAGGTGAATACCCCTCCAATGAGAAAATTTTGTACCAAAAATGCTCAAGGAAAAAACAAACACAAGAGACCCAAGGATCCAAAGGCATGGTAAGTGAAATGAGTTGCATTCTTAGGAGTATATTGCGCTTTGTTGTCTCCTAATGAACAGACTATGATGAGTTCACAGGAAACTGATACTAGTAGTGCGGTTACTGTAAAAAGAAAACAGAAGAGCAAGTGCACATCCAATATCATTGAAGAGAGGCCAAGAAAAGATCAGCCCTCACATCCAATATCATTGAAGAGAGGCCAAGATTGCCCTCATAACCCATATCATTGAAGAGAGGCCAAGCAAAGATCGTCCCTCATCACTAATTAATTTGGTTTCCCCACACCTAAAAGGTTTGATGTTTTGAAGTACAATAGCCAAGACATCTCTTGTATCCCTCCAATGAAAATATTTTCTTGAATATGAATCATAACCACCAAACCATGTAGGCCCCCTCGTTGATACCACTGAAGAGCACATCGCAATGAAAGGCATCACCGAGGAGGCCCATGACATTGGCATGGATAGAAGGATACAACAAGTTCTTCCAAATCTTGCGGTGGAGAGTGCTACCTTACACACCGCTATAGAGAGATGCACAACAATGACGAGAAGTAATGAGGCATCGCATTGAATTGACACATGTATTATAGAGCACCAAGATGGTAAGCTTTCTTTTGTACAAAACTCATTATGTGAAGGCACGTAAATCTTGTTTATCACCAAAGTAACATCAATAATATTTGTTAACATGTCGATGGTGGAAGAATCGAGTGTCTTGGATTTGAGGTCACATCGGACGTGGCGCGTGCGTAGAGAGGTAAAGAAACAATGCTAATGAATTCCATACATGACATGATTGGATGATGTCAAAGCTTTAAAATATTCTATAATTATATGATGTTAATAGTGATGTGTGTCTCTGTGTAGGGAAGGAAAGAATGCAAGAACATGGACTAGCCGTGCCAGGGGATGTAGTAGCTACCAATAAACAAGCGTGACTCATGGCTTTTTTTTCCCATAATACAATGTCAATAAGAATGATCTGTATTTTTGCAAAGGGGGATACAATTTTTTATTTTCAACCTATAATGCCAGAGGATGTGTCAGCCACCCACGACAAACATTAGTGAACTAACATATCTCAATAATACTATCTACAATAACATTTTGAAAGAAAAATATGTTGCTAATCATGAATTTATTGTGTAGAGGGCCATACTGAAAGTCACATGGAAGTCCCCTTGCAAGACATTGTCTCCCACAAAACTACCATGGTGCAAGATGTTCCAACCACACATGTAGTTAAATAAACATGTAAAAAGAATATTATCTATCGTTAACATTCAGTAAGAAGAACATGTTACTAATCGAGGAGTCAATATGTAGAGGTCCACAACATTAAAAGCCCCATGGAAGACCCCTTGCAAGTCAATGTCTCCCATGCTGCTATGATGGTGAAGGTGGAGTGGCATATTGTTCTTTGCGACCAATTCGAGATTAGACATACATTATGAAATGATCAGCCAAGTGAGGCATTCTCTCGATTGGTAGAAGCATTGGAGGAGATCAATCAAAACAAGATGGTCAAGGTTAACAAAGAAACCACAAACACAGCATGCGATATCATGGTGGTCCTTTGTCTCCCTAAAGATAGTGTCATGCATGGATTGGGGGATGGAATTCTATCATGGAACTCCCATACTGAGGTGACAGAGTTAGTCAATGCCATGTATCATGCTAATCATGTTCTCAAGGACACAAGGATGTTACTTTTCCTTGCCACAACACACTCCATGGTAGAGTTTGTCAAGCAGGTTGTGGAGGATGGACACCGACGGATGGAGTCATGGCAGAAGTGTTAGGCCTTATGCATGGTTCAAGTTGTTCATTGTGAGACGCCTATATGTGTCATTGGAGGTAGAGAGATGAGATTTTTAAAGCCATGATATGGTCATGCTAGATAATGTTTATGTATCACACTTGTTGGCTCCATTTAGTGAGTACAATTACTAAAATTAGTATTTCGAGATTTAAATGAAGGTACATGTGCTATATATTCTAGCATACATGCATTCAGATATCCCTTACAATGGAATCATCCCTCCAAAGTTCTCAAAAGATGACGTTACTGCGAATGAGTGGGTGCGAGATACATCAGGATCCCCAATGAGAGGTAAATATGAGATCCAATGTTGTTGAGCTACTGTAGAGATGTTTTGTAAAAATTTAATAGATTCCTAATCCATTATATGACTACCAAATACTGTAGGTGGCATGCAACGTGGTAGGACTTTTTGGAGCTCGTTCTTGCAAACATACACAAAAGAAGGGGACACCATTTTAGATTGCAATGTAGGATATGGTGACTTTGCAAACATACTACAAGATGTGTAAACAGAGCACGTGCAAAATATCTAGGGAAGGGTGGAGTGTAGAAATATGCATGCATGTGAATGTTTATGTGCACAGTGGATTGAGTAACAATGAGGTAATATTGTTGTCTCAATATTAACTATTCGAACAAATTGAAAAACAATAGATATTGCATGTTATTGCAGTGAGTGTAGCAAACTATTTGATACCCTATCCTCTTGTAGTAAGTCCACACAATAATGCTCTATAATTGAAAGTAGCGAAATCATGTGCGATATAGTTTTACTTATGCGTGCACAATGGAAGTGATATATCAGGATATAATATCAAATCATGCACATAAAAGTGAGAGGCACGTGAATGTATATATGCATGTGGGATAACAATGTGATATTTTTTTCGTCTTGATATTAATAGCTAAAAGTGTCTAAGACAATCTACCTCATGCAAACCCTTAACCCTTGTAATAATAAGAGGGTTGTGAAAAATGGATGAATGACCCTTGCAAAATTAAGAGGGGGAGAGAGAGAGAAGTTGCTAATTTAGAGAGAGAGAGAGAGAGAGAGAGAGAGAGAGAGAGAGAGAGAGAGAGAATGAGAGAGAGGGTGAGTGTAGGAGAGGGAGAAAGTGAAAAGTTGCTAATTGAGAGAGAGAGAGAGAGAGAGAGAGAGAGAGAGAGAGAGAGAGAGAGAGAGTGTGTGTGTGTGTGTGTGTGTGTGTGTGTGTGTGTAAGAGGGGGAGAAAGAGAGGAGTTTCTTATTAAGTCTAGTTCTTCTTTGATCTAATATTCATTAGTTGGTTTATTTAGTTGCTATATTTGAGAGAGAGAGAGAGAGAGAGAGAGAGAGAGAGAGAGAGAGAGAGAGAGAGGGAGGAGGAAAGGAAAGGGGGAGAGACAGAGAGAGTGGGTGTATATGTATTTGTGAGCGACACAAGTGTGGAAAAGCAGAGTTGGAAGCATGAGAGTGTGCACAAGAGGGAGAGAGAGAGCTCAAGTACAAGAAGAAGATCTTGCATAGTAAGTTGTTCAAAGGTACAACTAGTACACTCTCCTCAACTGTGAGAGTGACCTTTAGGCAGTTTATATAGCCACTAGAGAAGTTAGGGTTAGGGTTTCCTCTTGCTCCTCTATCCTCTAGTTTATTTACACCTAGCTACCCTTATCCCCTCCAGTATAAGGAGAGCTCACATGCTTACTTCTCAACACCCCCCCTCAATGCTAGGTGGCATTGGATAAAGCATGATAGGAAGCCCCCCCTTAATCCACAATGAGATGCCTTTATAAATTAGGCTATAAAATATGGTTATAGGTAGAGAGTTTTACAAGACTCAAAAGAGTTGATCGCCAGTGGATTGTCTATGGATTTGGGAGGCAAAGTTGGCCTCCAATTCCTTAGGTACTTCGGGAACACTGGAACACTTATTGGTGATATGCCCAGTCTTTTTGCATTTATTGCACTTCATTTTGTTAAGATATTTCTTCCAGCAATTACTTACAATATGCCATTTTTTATGACAGAAGGAGCACTTTGTAGAAGCTGTAAGGACTAACACTTTGCTCACGCGAAGTAAATGCTACATTACCTTTGTTATGGTTCCTCTTCTTTTCATCCAGGCATGACTCGATGGTACTTGCCAAGGTTGGGTTTGGGATATTAGTAAGGGTAGTAACAAGGGTTGGAAAGACCTTCTTTACAGACTTCAGAAGGATGGCAATGGCATCTTCATCATGAATTGATGCTTGAATGGAGGCGAGCTGTGCCATGAGCCCCTTCACATGTGAAATAAACTTGCTTAGATCTTCTCCCTGTTTATACTCCAAGCTAAAAAACTCAATCTTTAGAAAAGTCTTGGAGTTCTTTCCTATAGCGCCATAGAGCCTTTCAAGCTCATCCCTCTTTTCCTTTGCAGTGGAGAGTTGGTCAATATGATGAATTAAGGATTCATCCAGATGAAGCATGATGATGGCCTGAGCTCTTTCATCATCTTCTACATCAAGGGGATTTGATGGGTCAATAACTTTGGTCCCTTTTATGAAGGGGCAATAGCCTCGTTCCATCATTTATATTTTACCAGGACTTGCCAAGGATGGAAAACTTGCGAATTTGAGGCCTTACATCTGCATAGGCCATGGCCATTATAGGAAGGTCTTACCAATTGCCTTAGGCAATGGCAATGTCTAGTCCATTACAAGTGGCTAAGCATGAACCAAATAACAGAATTGATAGCCCTACAAATGATAACCAACTTTAAAGCTATAAGGATGAAAAAGGGTGGAAATCATACGTATATAATATCTCAAGGTAAGATTTTGGTGGTCTCGTCCTTCGAACAACCCTTGATTTAAGTTTTATTTTTTTTCCTATGTAATGAAGGAGACCTAGCTAGCCTAACTAAGGGAGAGAAGAGAGAGAAAGAGTGCAGAAGAAGCAGAAGAGGAGAGAGAAAGATAGGAAGGAGAGAGAGAGAGAGAGAGAGAGAGAGAGAGAGGGGGAGGAAGAAGGAGAAGCCCTGAGAGCTGAAGAGAGGTGGAAGAGAGATTTCTTCATAATTCCATCATGCCTGAGGAAACCCTCTTACACCTTTTATACTGTTAATGTGACTGGTATTTTCCCGTATGACTGGTTCATTACAAACCCTATTACACCTTTTATACTGTTAATGTGACTGGTATTTTCCCATATGCCTGGTTCATTACAAACCATCCTGTCTCATGAAGTTTTTGTCCTCAAAAACAAGGGATGAAGAGGGAGGTAAGGCTACAGAGTACTACTCTATGTGTGATACAAGGGCAATAAGCAAGGGCATCCATGTCAAGAAAACAAGGCCTTGGATGGAGTGGACACTCTGCAGTCCAAGATGGGTCTGGTGTAGGAAGTCAACCATAACTTTGGGTAAAAGACTCCGAACGGGATATGAGTGAGGTGTTGTTGCAGAGAGCCCACAAGATATACTTTCAGCCCATGTGGGTAAGGTGGGGCTGAAAATAATTCAGGACCAAAACTGTTGCAAAACATATGGTTGTCCAAAAGCAGGCAGGTATGCTATCCAAGATAGGACTGCTGTAGGAGAACAGCCATAACTTCCCATAAGAAACTCCAATCGGGAAAACTAAGGTGTCGTTGCAGAGCCCTTAAGGTGTAGTTTCGGCCCCTGTAGGTAAGGTGGGACTGAGAATAGCTTAGGACCAAAATTGGTGCAAAACAGAGGGATGTCTAGCAGCAAGCTGTAGTCCAAACAAGGGTCAAGTGTGGTCAAGATCCAGCCAATGCAGCCTCCTTGAGGTGGGGAAACTCATCCAAAACAAAGGCCGGGCACCAAGAAGCTTTCTCTAGAGGTAGGCCTTGCAATTTGATCAAGTACTCATGAATGGACCAAGTACGAAGTTGCTTTTTATGTTATCCTATGACCATTTCAAGCACATACTGAATAAGGCCCTCTTCATTCATGGGGGGCAGTTCCTCCACATAATCTTTGGGGGTGCCTATGAATGGCTTCAATTGGCTCACATGGAATACATTATGTATCTTAGTGTTAGGAGGGAGTTGCAAGAAATAGGCCAAGTCTCTGAATTTCTTAAGGATTGTGTAGGACCCGCAGTAGAGATGTGCCAACTTGTTGCAAGAGCCATCCTTCAGTGTAGCATAACGGGACTTGGGGACCTTGAGGAGTACCAATTCGCCTTCTTGGAAGTCAAGAGGGTGCCTCTTTGCATCCGAATGGAGCTTCATGTGCTCTTGACCTTTTCTGAGATTGACCTTGCATTACTAAAGCAAGGCTTGCATGCAATTCAACTCTTCTTTCCCCAGGGGGTTAAGCTTATCACTCAAGGCCACGGTGGGGAGGGACACCCGATAACCATACAATGCCTCAAAGGGGGATACTCCAATACTCGAATGAGTAGAGTTGTTGTAAGAAAACTTAGCCAAATGCAACCACATATCCCAACCATTCTGCAAATCATGACAAAAATGTCTCAAGTAGGTCTCAAGACACTTATTAACCTGCTCGATCTACCCATCTGTTTGGGGATGATAGGCTATAGACAGAGCTAGTTTGGTCCCCATGGAGGTGAAAACTGTTTGCCAAAATTGACTCATAAATTTGATATCCCAATCATGCACTATGACATGTGGCAATCCATGCAACCTAAATACATGCTCCATAAATTGAGTGGCAACTTGAGATGTTGTAATCTAAGATTTTGTAGGGATGAAATGGGCTGCTTTAGTGAGGTGGTCAACTACCACATATATTTTATTCCAGTCCTTCTTGGTTGTAGGCAACCCGGTGATGAATTCCATCGTAAGGTGGGCCCATTTGCCCTCAGGTATAGGCAAAGGCTACAATAATTCTCCCAGTTTAAGAGTGCTATCCTTATTTTTCTGACAAGGTATACATCTAGACACGAAGTCTTTAAGATCCCTCCATAGGCCTTTCCAATGGACGCTTTTTGCAATGTGGTCATACATCTTAAACACACGTAAGTGACTAGCAATCGGAGAAGAATACATCTCTTCAAGTATCCATTGAGTAAAAGGGGAGGCATGGGGAATCACAATACAGCCATGTGTCCAAATAAGACCATTGTGGAGCTGATATTGGGAATTGGCATCCATAACACCTTGTTGTAATTTCTGAAAAAGAGGGCTGAATTCAACATCAAGCAAGTAAGCCTCTTGGAGTTCTTCTATCCAATCATGATGGAGTTCAGTGTGATAAATAAGACCTTACATACCCATATGTGAGAGAGTGCATCAGCCATTACATTATCCTTGCCACGGGTGTGAGTAATCTCAAAGTCATAGTTTTGTAAGGTGGTTACCCACTGTGATCAGCTAAGCCTATTAGTCAATGGTGCTGCAATTGTAGCATAATGGCACCGATAAAAGGAGGAGAGACTAAGAAAACCATGCAATGAGGTGGTGTTAGTGGGGGTGGGCTAGTCCTGAACACACTACACTTTCTTAGGGTCAGCTTGGATGCCTTTCTCACTAACGATGTGTCCCAAGTACTCAACCTTAGTTTGCATAAAAATGCACTTGCTTTCCTTAGCAAAAATAGATGCTCTCTTAGTATATCAAAAACTTGCTTAACATGGTGTAAATGCTCATGCAATGATTTGTTGTAAATGAGTATATCATCAAAGAATACCAACACAAACTGGAAAAGCCATGGCTACAATGTCTTATTCATGAGGCTCTAAAACGTGGCAGGGGCATTAGTGAGCCCAAATGGGATGGCAAGGAAGTGGTACAAGCCATGATCAATCCGAAAAGATGTCTTAATTTCATCACCCTCTTTCATTCGTGTTTGGTGGTAGCGGGATCTCAAATCAATCTTGGTGAAGTAGCGGGCTCCCTTGAGCTCATCAAGAAAGTCATCAATTCTAGGGATAGAATACCTATTTTTGATTGTGATATTATCAAGATCACGATAGTCAATGCACATTTGAAAGGACCCATCGTTTTTCTTGATCAATAGAACTGGGGAGGCATAAGGGGAAGAGCTAGGCTTGATGAATCCCATCTCAATGAGCTCCCTAACTTGCTTGGCTACTTCCTCTCACTCACATTTAGAGAGTTGATGGGACCTAAAATGGGCCGACACTGGCTATGGCACTAGCCGGACCTCATGCACACAACAGACAACCCCACCACACGGCCTCGCGAGCCAGGAGCATCTAAGACTCACTCTACACTAAATGCTAATGTCGATTATGTGTTTGTATTAGATCATAGTCCAACGTTTACCTTCCCTTCTCCTCAGAGGGAGATCCCATAACATATAGGCATAATACCTCATAGTACAAACATAGGAAAGCACCTCTCAGTTGATTGCCACGGCTCCACTACGGCTCTCCTACACCTCGGGATTGGCCCCAAGATATGTCGCTCCAACATAAAGTATGTAAAATATTACACGGCGCAACAAACAGAATCTGAGAAAGAGACAGAGAGTACACAATAGATAAGAGGAGAATCAGTAAAATTCTTTAGCTCCAAACAACTGATACAAAGATGGCTCTGTCCACCCATGCGCTTCCACTGTGTGAAGATTAGATGGCGATCTAGATAGAAGATAGGTGAAAAGCTTAAGGCTAGCTAGAACAACAACTCTGACTGGGTGAAAGATGAATGATAGATGGCTGTGAAGGGGTTTAGCTTTTATAGCCCGCGAAGGCTGTTAGGTCGGCCTGACCGACCTACCATATGAGCCTCCACTAGTCGGCCAGGGAATATTCCAAGGAATATTCCCTTTACCATCGGGCCCCGCAACTTGATGCAATGCGCCTCAAGTTGCTACCAGCTTAACCACTCCATCTAACCCAAAGATTAGACCCACAACGGTCACCTTTTTGCCATCCGGTCACATAGACCTCATCTGATATACAAGTCAGGACTCAACCAATGTCCGGGCTCACATTTGGCTTCTCCTCATAGTGGGGGCCTTACAACTTTGAGCACCATGGATCATTGGTGGCACCTAATGAGGGTGGGGCATTGATCATATCTAACAAAGTACACATGATACAAGCTCCACTCTTTCATTTTGAACATATTCTAGGAGATATCATGTGTCCTTACCAATCAATTCCCCAAGAAAAAAGTCAACTAGCCTATAGCTTAGGATGTCTCCCACAGTCAAGCTTAGGTCATCAAAACAAAAAACAGGTGCTATGCATCTAGTTCTTCATATTCCGAACCAGGCTTTCCAATGCCCATTCACTAACTCATTGCGGCGATGTAAGGATAGCACCGAGATAATGCTCATGCTACTATCCTCTTAATTAAAATACTACGAACCCTATATCATGATATGCATCAGTAAAATTGGCAATAAACAGTACCCAAATCGCATCATTCAAACACCCCACCCCCTACTTTTAAGTAGTACTTCTGTTGCACAGGTGTAAGGATTCATTTTGTCATATTTTGATGTATGAAAAGCAATAAATCACAAACTTTAACAAAAAAATAGGGCAAACTGAGGCTAAACCTCATGCTCCGCTACTACCATACATTCACAAACACTCATTATATTTTTTCTTATTTTTATGAAGCATATTTCTATTTTTTTCCTATTTTTCTTATTTTTAGCATTTATTTATCAATAATTACTATTATTTTCTGATTTTTTAATTCCAATAATTTCATCATACTAAAATTTAGTTCTATTTTCCATTTTTTCCCATAGAAATACATTTCACCCAATTGAAACGACAAAACCATCATTTTACCCTTAAAAACCGCATTTCGGGTTTTGCGGGATTTAAATAGCGCATGTAAATCATTATGAAATCAGAATTTTCCAATAGATAGTCATTAAATATGATGCAACCAGTGCTCAAACAATTTTTTATTGCATAAGAACATCCTTTCCATCAT
Organism: Lygodium microphyllum; assembly: GCF_053477565.2. Taxonomy (NCBI): domain Eukaryota; kingdom Viridiplantae; phylum Streptophyta; class Polypodiopsida; order Schizaeales; family Lygodiaceae; genus Lygodium; species Lygodium microphyllum. The sequence goes on along the minus strand of NW_028229515.1, from coordinate 1,468,173 downwards.
AAAATGTCAAAAAAGCTTCATTTCCTTCAAACACAATATTAGTGAGTTTGGGAATCTCCCAATTCTCATTTTTTGAATCTAAAAAGGTGGCACCCAGATAACATGCCCATAAGTTTCTCAAAACCATATGATGTGACCTATCATTGGAAAGCGCTTAAAAAATGGAATCTATTGAGCTATAGAGCGCTCAATTTGGAGTTATAGTGTTCAAGTTATGACAAATCCAAAGGGTGGAAGATGGGAGAGAGAGAGAGAGAGAGAGAGAGAGAGAGAGAGAGAGATGTACTTGAGGTAATTAACATGGGGGGAGAAACATGGGAGGGGATGGTAGTGGTGGAAGTGATGGATATGGTAGTGACAATGGCAATGGAGGCAGCAGCAGAGGTGGTGATGGTGGTGGTAGTGACGGTGGCAGCAGTGGTGGTGCTAGTGGTGGTGCTGGTGGCAATGGTGGTGGTAGTGGTGGTGGTGGAGATGGTGGTGGCAATAGGGACGATAGTGGTGCTTGATATGTGCACAAGAGAATAGGAGGAATATGTGGAATATGTGGGACAAGAAATGGAGGTTGCCTAGAAAAGCCCACTTAAATGCTCGCTTGAAAAGCTTGCTTATTGCGCTTCCCCAATATCTATTGCCTTGTTTGAAAGATGGACAAATGAGCTTCGAACTAAATGTTTGGAAAAGATGGAAACTTTCATGAAAATTTATGAAAAGTTGTAGGTGGAACATAAACTAATGTTAGAGAGATTCCAACCTCTTCAAGAGGTGGAGCGGCGAATCTTGCAGAATGTGGAGGCTGATGTAGATGCCTATGTGCTCTTAAAGTCTGAAGATATGAGAAATGCTTTGTTGAGTGATGTTAAAAATGCATGGCAATTGGTTGTTGAGAAATTTGATGGTGTGATAACCATGTTGTATAATATGCTTAAAGATATCTTTGTTTTAGCAAAGCATGATGCATTGGTGCAAGAGAAAGTTGCATTGGTTCAAAGGGTGACTGCGTTAAAGACTAGATGTATGCACTTGAATGCTAGGTTGAAAAAATGCTTTGGAAGCAAAAAGACAAAGTGAGGATTATGTGGCATATTATTGCAACAAATTGATTTTAATTTTTTTAACAAAGAATATGTATTTGCAGAGGTGATTCATGAAGTTAATCAGGAGTTTAGTGCTAGGAATCATGATGTTGCTATAATGCATGGTGTTAATGATTTAGTTGTGCAGATGTCCTCATGTATGGATATTATCCTTTATGTCCCTACTAGAGCTCTTTAGCTTTTATCTCTATTATACTTTTTTGTTTTCACTCATGACAATTTTTAGTTAATTTCATTAACTTGGGTGCAAGGCCTCTAAAAAGGTATAACTATATTCTCTGAGTTAGTTTTTATGATAGTCAGTTTTGATGCTTTCTAATAGTTAGCTGCATACTTGTGGGTTCGAGTCCTAATTGTCCCAGTCATCCACTAGGCTATGCCAGCTACTAGGTCTCAAATTCCATCGTCTATTTATTACTTTTATACCTTAGTACTTATATGCATGTAGGCTTTTAGGATCATGTAAAGCGATTTTATACTTTATATGATGTTCACTTGAAGTTCATGTGTCTGTCATGTGATTCAAGAAGTTGTAACCTTTCAGAATGTGAAATCTTTCAAGAAATTGTAACCTTTCAGACTCTACATGATCAAGAATGCGAAATCTTTCAAGACAATGCGCCAGAATATGGTTGTTGATGTTTTGTTCTATCTACCTATGTTGGTCTTTTGAGATTATTAATAATGTCTATTTCGAGTTATTTAATCATGAATGGTCGTGATGATAGTAAACTATGTGATATCTTTCAAGACAACAATTCTACATTAATGAATATAATATGTATTTTGTGTCTGCATATCATTCCTGAATATTAAATGCCTAAAAGGGTCTTGAATTGATTCAGGAAGTTATATGTAACAATATGGTAATTTTAGGCAGTCTAATGTTTTTCTATGTTCTTGTGGCGGTCTTGAGAAGCCATAACATATAGTGCACTAGTGCAATGTATAATGCACTTATGGATAGTCTAAGATGCAAGAAGAGGGCAAGAATTGTGTATTGATTATGACACAAGTATCAAATGAGAGGTCTGGTGCAAGATACGTTAAAAACCTATGAGTGTGAGGGTCAATGCATGTGTAGACAAGGGAGATTGGTGCATAGGAGTGTGTGAGGATGCTTTGTGAAGAGAATATGCAAATAGGCGTGGATATATGTGCACTAAGATACAATATGCAATGCAATGGTAGTGCACTATGTGGGATTGGTGGTGTGTACTAGTGTGGGGTACAGTGTGCAAGGATGTCGTGCACATGTGCACTATGCATTATGCACGACACCCATGCACTAGTGTTGGGCATAACAAGGTATCACCTTCCTTCATCCTCCTCCCCCTTTCTCTCCCCATTGTAAACAAGTAGGCATAGAGAGAGAGAGAGACACAGAGAGAGAGAGAGAGAGAGAGAGAGAGAGAGAGAGAAGAGGGATTCAAAAAGTACAAAAGTGCACGTGTGTTGTTATAAGGTGTTATATGTGTATGGGTCCATTTGAAGTGCATGCTCTAAGGTAGTGCTACTGCATTGTGGTGTGTGATGTGTGGTGTGCACAACATACATGTGCATGTACATGTGTGTAATATACATGGTGCACTATACACTAAGAGGGCGATTATAAGAAACCAAAAATTTAATGCACCACAAAATATAAGGTACCTTAACCAACCAAGAATAATAACGTAAATGGATATCATGTAGTTGAATGCCTCTGAGTCCACCTACCTCTCATTCAAATCTTCTCTCTAGTTCCCCTTGTAAACAAAGTCAAAGAAACTAGGGTGTCAAGTGGGCCCCCCACTCCCCCTTCCAAACAACGTCAGAGAAACCAAGGTGTCAGGTGGCCCCTTTAGTCTCTCTATTTACTACAATACTCTCTCTTTCCTTAATGATGGTAGCAGTCAGGACTAATGTGAGGACTATCATAAATAAATTGCACTTGTGTGACTACTATATTGTGGCCTATTGAAATTTTCTCCTAATGGTGCCTCCTTTTTAGCAGCTTCCTCCTTTATACTTGTGGTTCTACTACCTCTTGGCAACGTCTTTGCGATGGAGATGGTGGTTTATCTTCCCACTTGATAGTTAGTCGGTGATGGGATAAGTAGTTCAAGCAATGGAGATGGTTATGTAGAGAGAGGCAAGATTGGAATAGGGGTGGAGACACAAAGGAGTATTGGTGTTGGGAAGAAGTGAAGGTGTGAGATAGGAAGAGAGGATATAGTGTGAGGAGATGGCATGTGGTGGCTAGGGCAAGGGATTAGTTGAGGAGACTAAATCCTCCTTGAAAAGTCAAAATGGCTAGGGTTGGAGTGGAGACTAGCCCAACAATAAGAAAATAATCGAGCCAATGATGATGATGATGACTAGAAACAAGCACAAGTATGTTGAGGTTATTAATACTCTTGAGGAAGTTGTTTTGCAAAAGAATAATGAAATTGCTAATTTGCATACCCAATTGGTATTTTCTCATATTCCAAATCAGGATATTATTATTGAGACTTTGTATACATCAAATGACAAAGTCAAGATGTTAATATTGAGGATATGTATGCATCAAATGATGAGGTTATTTATGTTTCAATTTAGAGGGATATGTCTAAAGTATTTGAAGGCTTTGTGATCAATTTATCATTGAAGTAAGAGCAATTGGTAGCATGCAAGTATCTATAGTGGACATTTATGCAATTTATGTTACAACATGAATGCTTATTGATGTCGTTCGTGGTGATCAGTTTTTGAGCACAATAGTTATCATTTTAAATTAAATAAGCTAGATGTAATTTATCTACTTAAATTGTTTATTAGAAATAGTAGATTAGTATAATATTCAAATTTTAAAACTGATTAATCACTAATGAGACCATTAAAAATTATAAAACTTAGCGTTGTCTCAAAAAAGAAAAAAAGAAGAGCGAGAGAGAGAGAGAGAGAGAGAGAGAGAGAGAGAGAGAGAATGGTTCCCTCGAATGTGCGATTTCTTGGCAAGCGTCTGCTGCGGGCATTCTGGCAAACGGTCTCCATCCACGTGGCGCGAGAGCAGTAGTGAAAGGCCACGTGTAACTACGTGTCGTTCTCTCAAGCTTTTGTGCCGCTTCTCCAGGAAAAGTTGATGAGTACGTGGCAGGAACCACGCATGCAAAAAGCTCCTCAGCAAATCCGGACGCCGATCGACGGCTGAGATTTGAGATTTCAGCGGCACGGGCCACCCGCGCTGGAAGCGCATCGGACGGTCATCTGTGAAGAAGAGGAAACGTACGGCCAGGATGGAGTGGTTGGATTCCCCGGCGAGGTATCGCCCCCATTGCTGATGCGGGCGTAAGAGAGCTTTAATGGTGGCTAACAAACGGCAAGGCTTAAAGAAAGCTTTAATGGTCCCTTGCGTAGCCTGCTTATTCCCAGGCACTATTTATCGATCTTTTGATACTCATTTCACAGTCTATAGTCAAGGCATAGCTTCCCCCACTGCCTGATCTCTAGTTTTTGGAGGTCCTCACCATGGCAGGCAATGAATGGATCAACGGCTACCTTGAAGCTATCCTCGCGGGTGGAAACAAGGAGGATGAGGCTCCCATGCCGCCGCTGCCTGAGAAAGGCGAATTCAGCCCGGCTCGATACTTTGTGGATGAGGTTGTCACTGGAACAGATGAGGCGGCTCTGTACAGGACATGGATGAAGGTGGGTGGCTCTAAGTGGTCTAAGCCGTGGAATATGATCATGAAGGATAGTATTCACGAACCGGGACCTGTCTTAGTCAGACGCCTAGCCGAGTACACCTGATGTGGTTAGCATGGGTTTACAGCATCAAGGCATGTTCAGCAGCATTAAGAGTCAGGCTTAATATCGCTGTAAGGGAGCTGTCACGAGTTGCTCTCTGACAGTCAGTCTTGATGTCCCAGTATATGAGCCGTCATGCGTTTCTCTAATGTTTAACCTTTAGTTTCTGCGAATGAACTTCTTTGATGTATCATCTGTATTTGCAGACAACTGCCACAAGGGATGTCCAGGAACGGAGTGGCCGAATGGAGAATCTCTGCTGGAGGATTTGGCATTTGTACAGGAAGAAGAAGAAGGTACGTACCTTCACGAGGAGCTATTTTCTGCATGTTGTGGCCCTAAATGCATCACTGACCACCTAATCTATTGTTCTTCATTAGGTGGAGTGGGAAACTGCCCAGCGGATGGCCAGATGCCATCTAGATGCAGAACAATGCAGCCGGGATGTTGCAGCTGACCTGTCTGAAGACCTTTCTGAAGCTGAGAACACTGGAGATCTCATAGGAAACAATGAAGGGGATCGCCCGATTAAGCTGTCTGAGAGCCGCACTGATATTCAGGGGCTTCCTGACGGGCATAAGGAAAGAAAACTGTATGTCGTAATGATAAGGTACATTGTTTTATCCCCGAAGAAGTTTTTCCATTGCCTGCTGCTACATTCAATACATGTCCTCTTGTGGGGGTTGTCCTACACCAAATGGTCCATGATATGTCTTCTAATTGGTAAGTGATGTTTTCTGTCTTTGCAGTTTACATGGTCTTGTTCGAGGTGAGAACATGGAATTGGGTAGAGACTCAGACACCGGCGGTCAAGTAAGCATCACTTGTTCTTTTTGCTGTGTGTGTAGTTTTACTCTTAAACTTGTGTCATCTTGGCTAAAAGCGTTGCTGTGTTTCAGGTCAAATATGTGGTAGAGTTTGCAAGGGCATTGGCGAGTCTTCCAGAAGTTTACAGGGTGGATTTATTGACAAGACAAATCTGCTGTCAAGAGGTTGATTATAGCTATGGTGAGCCAACTGAAATGCTCACTGCAGGTACTGATTATGGAGAAGGAGAAGTTGGCCAAAGTGGGGGAGCTTATATCGTCCGGATTCCCTGTGGCCCAAGGGATAAATACTTAAGGAAGGAGTTGCTTTGGCCTTACATTCAGGAGTTTGTGGATGGTGCTCTGAATCACATTCTGAACATTGCCAAAGTACTTGGGGAACAAATTGGAGAGGGTCAGCCAGTGTGGCCTTATGTCATTCATGGACATTATGCTGATGCAGGTGATATCGCTTCCCTCCTTTCGGGTGCACTGAATGTGCCCATGGTATTAACTGGCCACTCGCTTGGCCGAAACAAACTAGAGCAGCTATTGAAGCAAGGGCGTCAATCAAGGCAGGATATAAATGCGACTTACAAAATCATGCGGAGAATAGAAGCAGAAGAGTTGTCACTTGATTCTGCTGAGCTGGTAATCACCAGCACCAAGCAAGAGATAGATCAACAATGGGGTCTCTATGCTGGATATAATGTGAAGCTGGAGAAAACTCTTCGTCTCCGTTCGAAGCGAGGTGTTAGCTGCTATGGTCGTTACATGGCTACAATGGCTGTAAGTGCCTCTTTTGTTCTGCTTCTTCATGTTTGTTTCACCATGATATGCACACAAAGTTAGGAATTGTTCATGATGAACTCTTAGGTGACTGATACCTTGGACGAACCCCATATATGTCTTCTGTACTTGGAAATTCTTGTTGAGCAGCCATTTTTGAGACTGCAAGCTGACACAATCCTCATTTCAGAGTCTGATACTTGACTTAGATGAGTGCTACTAGTGATACTGGAACCTCAGATATTGCATGGCAAATTATGCAACTGTTGTTTCGTTGTGCTCTCATCAGGTTATCGCTCCAGGAATGGACTTCAGCAATGTGGTAGTCCAGGACGTTGGTGATGTGATTGAAGACGTTGGCTCTGTTGCCTACACTGGAGCAGATGGAAGTGCAGTGGCTCCAGCGTCTAAACCAGATCCTCCATTGTGGGATGAAGTAAGTTTTCTTTTTGACTTATAGCTTCAACAAATTTAGATTGGTATGCATCACAATATCTGTGCCTTACCTTTGCTCTCCTTCTATGTCAGATTCTGAAATTCTTCACCAATCCTGCCAAACCAATCATTTTGGCTTTGGCTAGGCCTGATCCCAAGAAGAACATCCCTACTCTAGTGAAAGCTTTTGGGGAGAGCAAACAACTCAGAAAGCTTGCTAATTTAGTAAGTACAGAGCGTACATGTGAAGACTTGTACACTCTGCATTTCCCCTCTAGAACAGGGCTGATCATTTAATTTGGTTTGCAGACACTGATAATGGGTAACCGTAATGATATTGATGAAATGCCTTCTGGCAATGCGAGTGTTTTGACAACTGTCCTTAAACTCATTGACAAGTATAATCTGTATGGAGAGGTAGCATATCCGAAGCATCATAAGCAATCTGAAGTACCTGAGATTTACCGCTTGGCAGCCAAAACAAAGGTATATTTTTCTGAAGAGAGCTTCTGGGTCAGGTTATTTCTATATATGGCTTTTAATGTATGCTTTGAAATCTTTACTTTATTGGCTGCTCGATTGGTTGGCAGGGAGTGTTCATTAATCCTGCACTTGTGGAGCCATTTGGACTTACTTTGATTGAGGTAAACAATCTTGCTGTTCGAAGGTTTGATGTAATGACATGAGGTGGCTATCAATTAAGGAGATTGCTACAATGTGGCTATCAGGGAAGTTGATTGAGATAAGGTTGGGATCTCATATGTTAAGCCTTCAGTTTACACTTTGCAGGCTGCAGCACATGGACTACCAATGGTGGCAACCCTTAATGGTGGACCAGTTGATATCCACCAGGTAAGAAGAGCAGCATCTGCCACATATAAGAGATTGTTAGATGTTCTATTATCTCTGTTTGATATCTAATCACATGAATTTGAAGGGTTTATCTAAACTTAATTGTGTTCCAAACATTCTCATATTGCAGGCACTTAATAATGGTTTGCTGGTTGATCCACATGAAGCAAAAGCCATTGCATCTGCACTTTACAGACTTGTTTCAGACAAAAACCTCTGGACTGAATGTAGGCGAAATGGCCTAAAGAATATTCACCGATATTCCTGGCCAGAACACTGCAAAATTTACCTTTCCCGTGTTGCCCTTTGCCGCAAACGGCATCCACATTGGCAAAATGATGATGACTTTGGTGGTAGCAAGGAGCCTGAGGGTTTCAATGACTCCTTACAAGATGCACATGACATTTCTTTGCGTCTTTCCATTGATGGTGATAAGTCAGGTGGAGGATCTCTCAATGGTCCAGATGACCTTGAGAAAATGATGAAAAATGGCCACCTTGACCAGGACAGGGAGCCTGGTTTGGTAGAGAGGCTAAAGCAATTGGTAGGAAAAAGTAAAGGTAATGAAGCCAATGAGTCAGACAACAGGCAGAAACCTGAAAGAGCTACATCTCTGAGTGCAACCAAAGCTGCACTGCTCAGAAAGAGAAAATGTCTGTGTGTTATTGCTGTAGACTGCTACAATGATAAAGGGGAACCAACAGAAGATGGAGCAAACCTAATAAGGGAGATTATGAAGGCAGTGAGTTCAGAGAAGAATGGACGGGCAGCTGGGTTCATTATCTCTACTGCACTTCCTGTTGCAGAATGTGTTTCCTTTCTTAACAACAAGGGCATCAAACTGCTAGAATTGGATGCCCTTGTATGCAGCAGTGGCAGTGAGTTATACTATCCAGTAAGTGGCAGTGAAAATGGTAAAGAGATGGAGCAGTCGTCTATTGATGTGGATTATGATTCACACATTGACTACCGTTGGGGTGAAGAAGGATTAAAAATGACAATGAAGAAGTTGATCAATCTCAGTAGTGAATCTGGGAAGAGGATTGCCCTGGAGGAAGACCAGACTGAAAGCAACTCGCACTGTCTCACATACATAGTGAAAGATCCCTCAAATGTAAGTACCTTTTTGTGTGCATGGTTTTTTTCAGGGACTTGGGGGGTGGGTTGGTATCACATGAACTGCAAGGCTCTCAATAATCTTTTGTAATGTAGGTCCCAACTGTTGAGGAGTTCCGTGAAAGGTTACGAGGCCGCGGTTTACGCTGCCATGTGATATACTGCAGAAACTCAACAAGGTTAAAGATTGTACCTTTGCATGCTTCCAGAGCACAAGCTTTGAGGTAATCTTGATTCGAAAATCTCCTCTTAGAATGCAGTGTTTTAAGATCTATGATTAATGTAGCTTCGATACACAGTATGTTTTGATGCTTCTTGGTATGTGCAGGTATGTTTTTGTAAGGTGGGGTGTGGACGTTGCCAACATGACAGTCTTTGTGGGAGAAACCGGGGATACAGACTATGAAGAGTTGATACCAGGCCTCCACAAAACTGTCATTGTGAAGAATGCTGTGAAGGAAGGATCTGAAAGCCTTCTGCACAATGTCCAAACTTACCATAAAGATGATGTGTTGCCATATGACAGCCCATTCATAGTTACTACAGAAGGTGGCCAGGGAGCAGATCAGATCTCTTCTGCGTTAAACAAACTTGCCTAATTATATCCTTGCCTAAAAGGCATTGGAATGCCAAAGCTTAACGAATTAGTATGACTTCCCGTCATCGAAAGCATAGTGGTGATGATTAATGTGCATTGAACCGAGTTATTCAATTCCTGCACACCAGACTGGCAAGTATGGCTGATGTCTTGCTTAATGTATACTAGTTATCAAACCACGTATTAGTACTGATACAAGCATTGCCCAATCCTGATCACATGTATCACATATAATCTCATATTGTACTCCGAAGGGTGATGTAAAACTTGACGGTCAGCTTATTATTTATTGTGATAGCCTTACCTGACCTTATAAATTGCCTTAGCTCTGAGCTAAGGTTTTATCATATGTAGCCTTTCCGACTATTGTTCGGCTAGTATTGCAATTGTGGACATCCTGGAATACATAGGCATGCTACCAGCTCGTCTGGCTGCTCGTTGGCAGCTCTGAGCTAAGTTGAGAGATCACGTTAAGGTGTATGAACATGTTTCAACAAAGGGGGCACTATGAGATGATGTTAGAAACACTTAATCTTTTATCTTCTACTATTATTAACAAGCTCTCGGTCCCCCTGGTTGCCGCCCCGACCAGCCTGACACAGCCAACCTTTGCATTCGCATTCCCACCGTCTTAGACCGCACCTTCAACCTCGACCATCACCGCCCCATTTGGAACCACCACTCTGATACCGACCAGCGGATGCTCTGGACACCCCTTTCCATAGCGACACCACCTCCAGTAGTAGGGGTTTCCGAAACGATTTTTGGCACTGCCATGGCACTGTTTGTGAGCAGTGGAGTATCGGCTATGGCCGCTTTGATAAAAGTTATGACCCAAAAGGCAATGACTATAATACAGCGGCGAGAGAGAGGATGTGTCCAACTGTGCATAGGCTCTCGCATCGCCCAAAGTGTGGAGAATCCCATAGGCATAATGCGGAAGCAAATAACTTAGAGATACTACAAAGAACGGTAGCAGCTACCCTCCACCATCTTCTGGAGTGCCTTGTTTAAAATTTTTGCTCTGATATTTCAAAAGTCAGCCATGTTGCCGGTCACTCAAGATAGACTAAAACACTGATGACGGACATAAATGTTTGTACTACGACTGCATTACGTCGACGGACTAAAGTATTGACGAGCGACAGATAGTAGTTTATACTATGATTGTATAACGTAATACATAACTATGTATATAGTAGTATTAATATATGAATTAATTGTGATAATATATGTGTATGTTCACTAATCCTCATGTATATATATTAATTTATCGGAATAATTAACTGTAATGCATAATTAATCGTACAAAATATAATAATATAATGTAAATTATAATTAAATTTGTGTGTGTGTAAAACATAATTGTAGTTAATCGTGTGTATATATATTCTCTATAGAATACGTGTATGCATATAGAGAATATGTGTATATATTTGTGCATATTTTAATGTATTAATAAGAGGATTAATGACATTGATAATGATAATGTGTGTATCAAAAATGTGATTACCATGACATAAATAATAGTATTAAATACTATATACATGTGAACATCTCTCTCTCTCTCTCTCTCTCTCTCTCTCTCTCTCTCTCTCTCTCTCTCGTGGATTGCAATGGTGTATGTACAAATTATATACTTATATTGCCATGTAGGTATTGCTTAGAGGGAGATGCCTTAACAACCTCCTCTAAGCAATAAAAGCGACTCCCTTAAAAAAATAATAAAGGTGTCATATAAAACATTTGTTGAAGCCCAACCTTAGGTGTCAAATTTAAAATCTACGAGGCTTCGCACACTTGGGTAGAATGTCCCCGCAATTGATCATAACTTGGGAAGGCAGGAATCTTGGCTAGTCTAATCCATCCGATGGAAGTTGGTGAAAGCTACTAGAACTTTTTGTAAGGCCCACTTATTTCTAGATGTAGGTGTGTGCTTACCAAGTAAAATTATGCTTGCAATGCAAAGGTGCCGATATTATGCACCTAATTTTGCATCTTCTAATCTCTAAAAAGATTTTGTGATTCCATGACACCTTACTCTAGATCTCATCATTTCATCATCACGCATCCACCAAATGATATTCTATGTTGCAAAAAAGGCCATTAAAATGATGCACATTAGAGCCTTTGAAAAATGTCACATAAGGATCAATAGGCAAGGGGGTGTTCAACTCCCACTAGCCATTGACGAGGCCTTCTCCTATATAAACCACTAGGACAATAATATGCGCTACATAACTTGTCCTAGCTTGTAATTTAAAGAATCATTATCATTATGACCACAACTTCATTGGCCCCCTTACCCTAGTATAGGGTAGCAACCCTTTCATGTTTTCATCAAATCTTACGAAAGATAACTACTTTTACTTTTTACAAAAGGTTGCATTAGGTGCTACTAGATTTCATGTTGCTTTAGATTTTATTTCCATGAGAAGAGCAATAATATCAACTTCTAAGTTCTAATCTTCATCACTTGTCAAGCTTGAGCATCTCTATCAACCCACAACTTTTGAAGTTTAGCAGCATTAGGTTTTGCATGCATCAAAACATCAAATTTAGAACCATAAATTGGGTCCATTAAACTTCATTGAATATAATATTGTTCTTGGAATTCCATATTTTCCAAATGTAAAGACTTCTTAATCAATTCTGCAAGGGTGAGGGGATGCCATAAATTCCCCCAAGTAAGATCTCTTTCTAGCTCAACCTGAAAGGATGATAGGAGAGTACAATTTCTTGTAGTAGTAAATGAGATGTGTTCCTCTAGAGTAGAATGCATGTTTTAGGTTTATGACAAATGATAGAAGGAGACCCCACCAATTTACTTTGTTGTTAATTATCTAGATTTTTGTGGGCCTGAGCTTGTACATGCTTCTTAGTTGTTAGTTAATGATCTAAGTTTTCCTACTATAATCCCAAATGTCTTCCATATATTAATACCATTTGATGTGTTTAGTTTAGGTTGGTTGATATACTTATTAAATAAATTAAGCTATAGTGCATCTTTGGAGTTCCATGGAAGAAAATGATAAGGGAGAGAGGAGAGGGCCAACAAAGGTTTATATTTAGAACATGCCTCCAAAATCTCTTTAGTAGGTTGTGAAGATTTCTTAATTTTGATATTAACTCGACTGATTGCTCTTATGAGGGGGATCAAAGATTTTTCATTTTGGGCAAAACTTCTAGTTGGAAAGTCTTTTTAGCCTCATGTACTAGACAAACCAACCATCTTCCTCTCTGCTAAGGCTTCTAGCTATCCACTTTGATGCCATTTTGGTAGCAAGTATTGAAATTTTTGGTAGACTTAGCCCTCCCTAAGTCTTTGGAGTTGTACATTCAAACCAAGAGACTTTGGGGATTTTGAACTTGTCTCCATCATTAGTCTAAAGGAAGCTCATGGCCAAACATTGTAACTTTTGAATGCCTACTCTATAGGGTTTCTAGCATGACAAGAAGTAAATAGTTGATGATATAATTATATCTAGTAAAACTAAGCTTCTTGTTTCTAGATCTTGTTACAATCCCTTCTAGTACGCAGGCTTTTTCTCACTTCATCAAGCACCCAATCCCATCTTTGCCTTAGAGTAATTCCAAATTCCATTGGGATACTCAATAGCCTAAAAACTCCCCTCTCCATTCTGCTTGTAGCAATGTCAAATAGCCATCTAGGGGCATTCCTCATTACTGTTGATCCTTATCTTAGCTAGATTTATTACTAATCCTATGGCTTTATAGTCTACAATCAATTTCAAAAGGATATGAGTGATATAGGGTCATGATTGACTATTCCATTTGTATCATTACCAAATCAATCCAAGCCCATTTCTTTTTTAATTAGGATTTGATCCCTTTCATAATCCCTTTTCTATCTTTGCCTATATCAATCACCCTAAAGAGTCTATTGCAATAGTAGATAGCACATAACAATGATGCTAATGAGAAGCCTTGGCTGATTGATCTTCTAAGGGGAAAACCGTGAGCCATTCACCTTTGATTGCCACTCTACTAGAAGCATTTCCAAATACGGCATAACATATTTAATGGACTTCTTACCCAAGCCCATGTCTTGGAGTAACTAGAGAACAAAGTCCATTCAAGCATGCTATCATAGGCCTTGCCAAAGTCTATTTGGAAGGATGGAAAATCTTGGCTATTTTTTAGGGCATGCTTAATACGCACCAATATTGCAACTATAGAGTCTAGTATAAATCTTCCATTGACAAACCTTTTTGTTCCTTCCTAATTCAATTGTCAAGATGTACACAATGTTTCCTAGCTAAGGTTTTGGCAAGGACTATAGAGGTTGAGCTTAGGCATGTTGCATTCTTGTAGTTGGTCAATTGATCCTTTTACTCTCTATTATATATGAGTTTGATGAATCCTTTAGTTTTACTGTGTGGAAGTGCCCCATATCTTTGTGGTTCTTTGTGCATCATCATCAATGATTAAATTAGGAATTCTTTGAAATCCTTAAAGGACTCATTAGCCAGTCCACCTAGACTTTCCCCTTTCACTAAGGGATTTTATCATGTCATTGCTTTTAGTTTCTATGAGATCCCCATCTAGGATTTTAGCCATGGATTGTGGGACAATTCTATGTATTATCCTAGCAACAAGCACATTGATGAGAGTATCTACCAACTAGCTGATGTTAGGGGAGATAATTTTTTTAAAGAAGCATTCCTTTTGTATCTATAAGCTCTCAGAATTGTTTTGCGCTGTCATTGTGTTGGGGGTCAAAGGTCTACCACCGGGGTTTAGAGCAGAAGAGGAGTGAGAGATTCAAAGGGGAGAGAGGAAAAAGATTGGGGTTTGATGGATTCTCAAGTTATGGAGAGAGTAGATGAGATAGAGAGTAACCAATATCTTACTTAGCCGTGTCATACAAGTTTACCATAATAAACTTGGATCCGATTACATCAATAACCATGAGGTTTATGCATAAATCTATATCAGATTTTGTTCCATTCCTACAACAAATTCAAGCTCTAATTCCCTCCATTTCATGAAGATACATGTATTGAGACTTCAAGATACAAGGTATAGAGAGATAGAACTCATTACAACTGACATAGAGTCCAAAGGATGATAAAAATGCATCAATAGAACCACAAATGTACTTCAGCCCTGCATTAAAACAGTAATTTTCAGCCCTCAAACTTGACTCAAAAATATATACAAACTCATGGGAAAGTCTCTCATTACAATCTCAACCAATGCCCTATTGTTTCGGGAACATTGTCTACACAAGGAAGTGATTAGATTTTTAAAAACCCCTTCAAATGAAAGAGTTTTAATGGCTGCCCTATTTATGACAGTTTTTGGGATAGCCTATTCAGCCCATACATTGGCAAAAATCACCACTTGACTTGCCCCAAGTCACTCAAGTACTTGGGCACAAGAAGGGCTTCAATGGTACATGAATATGGTAAGAGAATGGAAGAAGACGCTCATAAGAGTACGCTAAATACTTTATCTATGTTTTTCCCTTTTATGGACTGTCATACAACTCATTTTCGTGATACCAAATGGATGGGGCAAAAAGGACCCTCACCTTCTTTGTTTGTATCTCCTCTTTATCTTCAGTTTGCTTTGCGTTTGCATGCTTTGGGGCATTCACCATAGTCTTCAACTCTCCCTCTATCTTCCACAGGTGTGCAGGCCCGAAAAATGCGCCAAAAAATGCGGGCTGCACTCCTCTCCTTCTTCCACACAAAAATAAGTTCACATAAATCATATACAAGTCATATAATTCCTTTACAACTATTACTCTGTGTCTCTTGTGGACCTAGTCAACTTTGGAGTGCTCTTGACAATAGTTGGATTTTCCAAGCTAATGAACTTCATAAACCAATGTGACATAACCTATAAACTATCAATTACTACCTGTTGATCAAGTTGAAGGTCCTCATATACACTATCATTGCCATTTTTCTTGATACAAATTGAAAATTACATGTCAAGTTACAAAAGAGCTTATGAGATTAAAATGACATCTAAGACAAATGTAAGGGAATAATGACTAAATTATATATGAAAGTTTCTTATGTGGTTCCTAACGAAGTTCTTCTGCAAACATAAGAACTCCATGTTTTATGCCATGAACAGAAGATCCTTTGACATTCACCCCTCCTAACCTGCACATCCTCCGGCATGTGCCTCTTCATGAATTTGCAGGTTAAGGAGGCTCTTCTTTTGACATATCTTCATCTTCATCCTCTAAGCCTTCTTCTTCTTCCTTGTCTTTAAGTAGATGGCTCACATCCAAGTCATCAAGCTCATAAGTAGAAGACTCTCTTCGTTTAAAGAGCTTGATACGTTTGCCGGCTATTAGTATCTTGATCATGGTCCCATCCATTTCAGCCAAAGTGTAAGTAGCATTATCATGTACTACCTTCACCACATATGGTCCAAATCATCGCTTGACTAGCTTCCTATGAGCACTATACTGATTGTCTAGACTGTTGTCATAGACAAGGACCAAATCATTCTCTTGGATAGCTCTTGGACAGAGTCGATGACACTTGTCAAACCTCTTCTTATTCTTCAACCTTGCTGCCTTCAGCCTTTCAATGGCTGTCTTGACATCCTCTGGCCTTCTTTCAAGCTGCCTTATGCGCAAAATCAGCAGCTCTTCTCTATTTTTGCCTTCATCCCAAGGCAAGATACTTCATGTGATAATATACTCCTCAATAGGCATAATAGGTGGCTGCCCATACATTAGTTCATATAACCTCTCACTGCACTATGGGTAGTTCTATCAGCCCATAATGCGAATGGAAGCATTTTAGGCCATTCTCTCATCTTCTCTCTGCAAGACTTTGCCAAAGCTTTGAGAATCGGTTGATGACCTCTTTCACTCTTACCATTGCCTTCAGGATTGTAGGCTGATGTAAGAGATAGCTTGATTCCCAATTGAGCAAAGAAATGGTGAGCCTCATGGCATCCAATTCTCCTCTATCAGCAGTTACTTTGGCAATACAGCCATACTTGCAAAACACTTCTTCAAGTAAAAATCTACAAACAGCTTGAGTGGTCTTTGTTGTCAAGGCTTTTCCTTCCACCTGATTTGTGAGATCTTCTCTAGCAAGCACTAGATATCTCATGTTCCAAATTCCTGTAGGCATGGTTACTAAATCAATAATCCATCTGTAATGAATAGATAAAGGAAAGGTAGACTGAAGCCCATCTCTATGCTTAACCATAGAGTACATTTGACAAACATGACAAGTCTCAACAAAATGCTCAATGTCTTTATATATGTTTTGCCACCAAAATTTCTCTTTTATTTTGGCAAAAGTGCCCCATATGCTTCTATAACCAGCCAATAGGCTTTCATGAAATTCTTGCGTGACCTGTCTTTGAGTCTTCTTGTATCCTAAGACACGAATAGGCGCTCCTCCTTTCTTCTTTGCATGCCTCCAAAGGTAGCTTTCTTTGAGAAAGAAGCCATAAGCCTTTCTCCTGATTCTCTTGAACTCTTCATTAGTCCAATCTTCCTTCTTTGTCATAGTGCTCAAGTATTGGCCAATTTTTAGCCAATCATCTGCATAATATTCTTCCATAAAATGAGAACAAACTAAAACAAAGCATTGAGCATGCTGTCATTCAGCTGCCCACCGTCTTTCCATGGTTGCTTCTTCATTCTTTGCTAATGTAAATTCTATTACAGTAGCAGTACCTGCTGTACTTGCTGTAATTATTGATGTACCTGCATTTATGATAGCTGTACCATCATTAATAATAGTTGTACATGCTATTTTCTGATTTGAACTTGCAATTACAACATCATTTTCAGCAAATATAGACTCTGTTACTTCCTCATCCATCATCTCTTTTTCATCTTTATATTTGGCACGCAAAAGCATGTCAGCAACTGGATTATCTCTTCCTGCAATATGTTTCAAATCAGGATTTAAGGATTTAATATAGGCTATCTATCTTAGCATAGCTATGTCGAGAGTGGAACAGTTGGCAATGATGCCCAAGAGTGGAAGACAATTTGTTTCAACTACTACATGTGCACCCATGAAGTAGTCCCGATCACACTTCAATGTAGTTACAACTCTCTAAAGTTCTCTTTTAATTTGAGCATACCTTCTTTGACGTTCATTAAGAACCTTCGCTCCAGAGCGGATTGCATACCTGTTGCCCTCAAGATCATCTTGACCAACAGCCCATCCTAT
The DNA here is from genome assembly GCF_053477565.2 of Lygodium microphyllum. Lineage (NCBI taxonomy): Eukaryota > Viridiplantae > Streptophyta > Polypodiopsida > Schizaeales > Lygodiaceae > Lygodium > Lygodium microphyllum. The sequence goes on along the minus strand of NW_028229515.1, from coordinate 1,450,520 downwards.
CCCAATAGAACTTGTGTCTACCGTGAGTATGATAGGCTGTCCATTAGAGTAATCAGCCCTCTTCAAGGTGGGGGTTGAAATCAGCAATTTCTTCAATTTTCGAATAGCTTGAGTATGCTCTTTTTCCCACATAAACCTTTGGCATTTTCTTAACAGTTGATAAAGATTTTCAGCAACATGAGCGAAGTGTGGGATCCAAATAAGATAGAAAACACACGCTCCAAGAAATCTTCTCACCTCCAAAACATTTGTGCATATTTTCCGCATTTTGCTGATAGCATCAATCTTGATTGGAGAAGGCTTTCGGCCATATGGGCCACACATATGCCCAACCACAAGAACTTCTTCAACTCCAAAAACAGATTTAGCTCTTGAAAGAGTAAGATGGACTTCTTCCAGTTTAGACAAGATTTGAGCACAATCATTAATATGATCGGAAACAAACTTGCGGCATCCAAGCTCATTGAGCTCTTCATTCTTCTCATGAATTTCACATCCTTTGATCGGTACATCATCAAGGAAAGGAAGAGTAAGTTGGGGAATATAATCTCCCAGTATTTTGTGCATGGCATTCATCATGTGAGCCACTGAATTTGTAGCTCCTTGGGTTAGAGTACACACGCGGACTAAACCAAGAGGTTCTTCATTGTGGTAATGTCTTGGCTTTCCAAAGCAAGCTGAAATTGGTCATAGCCCGAATATAAATCACCCATGGAATAAATTGCTCTACCTGCAAAAGCCTCAACAAATTCATCAACAATTGGACCCGAACCAACATTTCTAATAGTAACTTTATTAACAGGATGTAAATCTTGAATGAATCGCAAAGATCCATTCTTCTTAGGCACGGTAAACCTCGGTTAGAATACGGAGTTGAGGATGGCTCCAATATTTGCATCTTTATCTTTTCATTTAAAAGCTCCAGTAACTTAGGCAAATGGGCCCTTCGTACCGGAATTGGCTTAAGATTCCAAGGGATGTGTGGGACCGTGAAAATCACCATTGGTGCCACAACACTTGGATCCACATAGCCAATTTCATGAGGCTGAAATGAAAAAGTTTTTCCATGTTTCTTTAATATCTACATAAAAGATTGCTTTTCAGCTGGCAAGAGAAAAGAGTCTTCACCAATTTTTAGCTCTTGTAAGCTTTCAGCTGTAAATTGGTGACCAATATCTTTGGGGTCACAAAGACTTGGCTGTTTGGATGCCCTTTCAGCTAGTCCCTCACTTTCGGGAGGTAGTGGAGTTGCCACTAGCTTGACCTTCTTGTCAACTGTCTTGTACTTTGTTTCCACTCTTGCCTCATCCTTGTCTGGTTGTCCAAAAATATGAAGCACTGCCATAGCCTCCACTTACAACAGTGCAGCTCAAAAACCCTTAAATTCTCAGGCATTAGGAGGCACAGGATGATCTCTCAATCGATCTCTATTCCGATGATGATTTACACAAACAGTCAGAAATTGGACAGCTTTGTCATTAACCTTACTTCTTATCCAAGCATAAGATGAACCATCATCAAGGGCCTTTGTCTCCAAACGAGACTCAGAAATAAAAGGTTGACCAAGAATGATAGGATAGCTACAAGAATCTTGAACAAAGAAATGAAATTCATCTTTTATATCACCAATAGTAGCCATTTCCAGCCCTCAAACTTGACTCAAAAATGTATACAAACTCATGGGAAAGTCTCTTATTACAATCTCAACCAATGCCCTATTGTTTCGGGAGCATTGTCTACACAAGGAAGTGATTAGATTTTAAGAAACCCCTTCAAATGAAAGAGTTTTAATTGCTGCCCTGTTTATGACAGTTTTTGGGAGAGCCTATTCAGCCCATACATTGGCAAAAATCACCTCTTGACTTGCCCCAAGTCACTCAAGTACTTGAGCACAAGAAGGGCTTCAATGGTACATGAATATGGTAAGAGAATGGAAGAAGACGCTGTCAAAGAGTTTACTGTTCATAATATAAATCATGGGATTCTTATTAACATAGAAGAACTTCATTGGGAGTTATATGAGGAATTTGCATACAAAATTCAGACATTGTTACACAATAACCAACTTAGTTACATAAGTTCTTTTGTATTTAGCATATAATTTTCAGTTGTACCATGTATATTGATGAAAAATAAGTCTATGGGAACCTACAACTTGGTCATCTGGAAGTAATTGACAATTTGCAAGATAAATCACATTGATTCAAGTGCAAAAATATGGTCAGAACTCAAGAAAAATGCCAAAAGTTGCCAAAAGTCCACTAGGTTCACAGGGGACCTGAAGTAATAGACTAAAGTGACCAGCAAGTGACTTGAGTAGGTCAAAAAGTGACCTGGGCCTGAACAGAGAGCAGCCCGCATTTTTTGACGCTTCCAGATTGAGAAAAATCCTTCGTGGGATTGAAGGTTAGGAGGTCAAGGGCATTCAACATTCAAATAGAAGGGTTACTTGCGCATGAGCCAAGTATAGAATTTTGGGTTATACTCCAACTGAGCCTTGTAGTCCAGATCGAAGGGTCAGGTACTTATGCGTGTGATATAAGTGAGAACATCCATTAGGAAATCGCCAGAATTGACACGGCTAGTGATGTGTAGCTCTTCTTCGGTCAGGAGACGATCAAGATATGGGTGTCCTTTGACATGCTCTTCCATGGGTCGGCCACAAAGAGTGGTCAACACTCTATATGAGGTGGGTGCGACATAGGTTGGCTCATACTCTAATGTCTTGATTGCGCGGCGCTGCTCAGTGCGTTGGTCATGATTTGACATCCTTTGAGTTCCCATTGCAATCGCAGGGTGTACCAGTTTCGTAAAAATGGGGAGTTGGTGTTAGCTAATGCTTTCAACTCCTCGACTTCTTTGTCAATGATGAAAGAAGTCATGCACTTATCGTAGGACGGAATGAGGCACTATTTGATGGCTTATTCTCTTGATATCTCAGTGCATAGCAACTCGGCCAGCTGAGTGGGGTGTTTTGACAAATGCGAATTCGAATGTTTCCCAGGAACAAGGCATCATGCAAACTTCAGTTTGCTAAAGGCTCTTGCAATAGGCCTAAGTCCAAGCGGTCAGAACTTAAAGCTAGCGACATGAACGTGGCATCTAAGTGTCTAAGATAAGCAATAATGTCATCCCCTGTGTCTTCGGCTAGGTCTGTAGCTAGAGTTAAGAATGATTTCTGCTCGTAGGAGGGTTTAAGGCCTGCGGCGGGTGGCTGGGGTTTGATGGCGCTAGAAGGCTTGGCAGCAGATGGTGGCAGTTGCCTATGAAGCGGTGGTTGAGTCTCGTGGGATGAGCGTCAGAGTAGTAGCTACTACGGATGGGCTGCTACACTTGGATTGGGTTTGGCAAGTCTTATCAGCACTAATAGGAATTGAAGTGTGTAAAGGCATTTGTGGTTTGGGCCGATAGGCTTGCTCAACTCTTCTGGGCTTATGCGTGGGTGAGCTTGTTAGAGGCGAGTCTTGGAAGCGCTGCAGCTTCTGGTTCTGAGGTTCTATGGGGCTCGAAGTGATCAAGCTTGAGGGCGGCGTGTGAGTAGTGCCTTGGGCCATTCGGGCCTTAGGGATCCATATCCAGGCATTTTCCTCATAGTAACCTTGCGCGTGCAAGAGGGCTTTAGGAACCCATCTTGGCTTGATCATGCTTCAATTTCTGTAATTGCGTCTTGGCCTCCTAGGTTTAGAGTTTCTTGTATTACGAGGACGTAAGTGTGTATTCCTAGGCGGCGACTGCGGTTGTTTAGGCCTCCATTCAAACTTAGGCTGTTGAGCCTTAGCTTTTGCTACTGTGAGCGGTGGCTCATGAGATTCGGTGGATGGTGGCTGAGCACTACCCCTCTCCGTAGACTTGGCTGCGAGTATTTCTATCAGTGGCCTTGCGGACTTTGATGAGGTCGCGCGGTCCTTGCTGAAGGCTGTAACAATGTGGATGTTGCCTATGGTGAGGTAGATGCATTGTGACTCATAATTGACATTGCAGTGAGTTTGCTTCTTGAAGGTTCGCCCTAGCAGCGACTTCATGTCTGCTTCTTTAGTACTTGGCAACACATAAAAGATCATTGGTACAGTCTCAGACTCGATAACAACAGCGGCCTTGTGCTTGCTGAGAAGTGCATCTGGGCGGCCCCCATATGGGCTTAATTTGGCATTAGTGGGCTATAGTGGTGGTTTACCAAGTTGAGTCCAATGATCATGAGTTAAGACATTGAAGTCTGCTCCCTCGTCAATCAAGGCATTGAAAGCACATGTTTGCTTAGTAGTGACTGTGATGTGGAGGTATGCGGGTTCTACAGCTTCCTCATCCTCATAATCAATTTTCGTGATTGTTGCAACTTGTACTTTGATAGGGGGTTCTAACATTGGTGGCTCATGCAGCGGATGCATGGGAGGGTAGTACTTCTTAATGCGACTACCATTGAAGAAGTCTATGCCCTCACCGTCTACAGTCTCAAGCTCAACATTGCTAGTTTGGCTGATTGCATGAACTTTGAAAGACCTAAGACCTCTAAACTTCATTTTTTTCTTGTGTCCTTTAACTGAGTACAGGAGCACTAGGTCGCCTTGTTCAAAGTCGCGTTGCTTGACATGCTTGTCAAACCATCTCTTGCATCATGCCTTCTCGCATATGAGTGCATGAGTGGCTAAAAGGCGAGTTTTTGAGAGGCGTTCAAGTTCAACCAGGCGTTGTATCCATGCCTCCTTCCCTTCCCATCGTTCTTGAAGCACTATTCTCAGGATAGGAACAAAGAACTCTACTGGTAGAATTGCCTTAGTCCCATACGTCAACCTGAAGGGAGTTTGACCGACAGCCATTTTATAAGTTGTATGGTAAGCCCACAAGACTTCCATCAGCTTCTTATCCCAGTCATTGCACGAAGCAGAGACTACTTTGGTCAGGATGTTTACAAGGATCGTATTTGTGGATTCTGCCTACCCATTTGCCTGAGGGTAGTATGGAGAGGATTTTCGATGGATAATTAGAAAGGTGGATAGAAGATGCGCTATCACTTCATTGATGAAGTGTGTGCCTTGGTCACTGACTAGTTCGATGGGGCAGCCGAATCGTGAGATCACCTGCTCCTATAAGAACTTGGCAGTCATTCTAGCGTCATTGTTTCGTGTCACTCTCGCATCTGCCCATTTTGTTAGGTAGTCTATGGCCACAATGATGTATTTGGCCTGTGAATACTGTGCCGCAGGACTAATGGGTCGTATGAAGTCGATCCCTCATTTTTTGAAGGGTTGTTGTGCAATGTGTTAGCATTGTAAGCTTCGGTGTTTGCAGGTGTGTATATGTGAAAGCACTCTTATGTGCTTAAGATTGTATGTTCGCACACATGTAGTGTTGGTTGTATGGTGTCACATGGGGACACACATGGAAAGTGTGAGGGATCATTGATTGGTATCTCTTCCTTCATATATGTAACTAGTCTATGCAATGAAAAAACAAGAAGAGAACATTTGTTGAGTGTGCATATTGTTTGCCTTCTCTTTGTAGCCATGGATTTCCTTGTCTATTACAATCCTCTGTGATAATGTATCAATCATTTTGTACACACCATGATCAACCCCACATTGGGATTTTTGACATGGTATCAGAGCCAAGGTTTAGGGCTGTTGATCATGGTGTACGTATATGTGTAGATATCATTGTATGTGGTTTTCTCGAATTTAGCCTTAATATGTTTTAGCCATTCTTTCCTTAAAAATCTTGCACACTCATTATTATGCTGGTTCACGATTTCAAGGGAGCTAAAATATTTTGAGAATTATGAAGAGGCCATCAAATGAAGGATCTTTGTATAATGGAAGCTGGAAATGGAGTTTTTCACAACAAGTGAGTGGAGCCATCATCATCAAAGAAGCGATTAATAGAAGTCAAAGGTATTTGGTTTGTTTTCTTCTTCAGTTATAATTTTTGAGCATGGAAGAATGCTCAAATAAGAGAAAGGTTGTTGTTTGTGGACACTATTGTCCTATTGGCTCTTGCTATTGAGCAAGGGGTATGTGAAGGTGCAAATGCTTACCCCCATGGAGTACCCCCATGGAGTCTGACAAGGGGGGAGGAGACGAAGCTTCAGGTACCATTGAGAGGGAGCTCCTAAGCAATGGGCCTTCTGCACCTATGGATGAAGTTAGCCAAGCTGAAGTGAGTACTATTGCGGATAAATCAGAAGAAGCAGAGGAAGGAGAGCACTTGCAAATGTTCTAGAGATATCCTATACTAGTGTAGACATGCCGACTGAAAGAGTGTCTAATTCCGAGTAGCCTCTAGACACCACTGCTATGGATGACAGGCAACAACAAAAGAACGGCATCTAAAAGAGGCCATTGACGTAGCACGGAAGGCTGTGATATTATCACCACAGTCCATTGAATATGCACAATTTCATGCACAATTACTTTCAGTAGCAGCAACTGACAGCAAAGGGTATGAGGAAGTAGAGCAGGAATGTCAAAGAGCCCTCAGCATTTTAGATCCTATTGATCTATCAAAAGAAAGTCTGTATGAAGAAAGCCAACACAAGCTACCGACACTTGAGCCAAGGATTGCTCAAGTGCAATAGGAACTCATAAGCCTTGTTCAAAAGGCAAACATTGCTTCAATCTCAAATTGGATGAAGACTTTAGGCATTGCAGGTAGAAGTTGCTTGCAAACATGGTGTTGCAGAGAGAAAGCTACAAGAAGCTGAAGCCCGTGAAGATGCATTGCAAAGAGAGCGCATTGCTTTCAAAGCAAAAAAGGAGACTCATGAGGCAAAACTAAGTCGTCAGAGGTAGTCTCTACTTGAGTGGGAAAAGAAACTGCAAGAAGACTAGGAAAGATTGTTTGAAAGGACATAAACTACTTAATCAACATGAAGAGATTGCAAACGAGAGAGGTGAAGCATTGAAGAAGCTTAAAACAGATTTGTAAGAGATGAAAAAAAGCAAATTGAGAAAGAGCGCACAGTGTTGTAGCAATCAAAAATGGATTTGACTGCAAGACTATCTACATTGACAGCAAGAGAAGAGAATGATGCCAAGCAGGAGATTGCAACTGTCAAGAAAGAGCAAGAGGTGGTGCTCTTGAATAAGAGGGTTGCAAGCAGAGAGCATGTTCTTGAGCAACTCAAAAGGCATGTCAAAGAAACTGAGGCTTCCAAGGAGAAGAAAGGACAAGAGGTCATTCCACTGACTTGAATGGTAGAAGGATGAAGAAGAACCCGATAATGACGATGAGATGAAGCAGTTGCCATGTGGCGACCTTATCTTTTTTGGGTTTTTGTCATGTATAAAGCCCCATTCATACATCAAAACAAAAGTAAAGTTATACTTTCTAAATATGTTTGTTGTATAATGGATAATGATAGCCGAGCTTGAGAGTTGAAAATGAAAATTTGTATTTCATACATGGTATGAGGATACTCTGCTGCCTAATCCCACCTAGAGGGTCAAAATGAATGTATGTATATGCATGTGTTCTTGACAAAGGTGAATCAAGATAGGGATGTGTGTAGGGTCCTCTTCCCGAGATTGAGATCTCAAAAAGAATTTGTGAGTGCATGGTGTAAAGCATGCACATGATTGTTGCACCTTGAGGTTTGTCATCCCGAACATCTAAGATTATTCAAAAAGGATGGGGTAGGTTCACCTGAGCAAGTGGTGCTCAAAGGAACATTGTACATGCACATAAAACATGCATATGGTGGACTAGATGTGTCTAGTCATATAAACACTCCAATATAGCATTGAGGGGGAGTGTTAAGAAGTAGCGATTGTGGACATGCAATGCTACATTGGATGGGTGACAAGGTAAAATTAAACACCTCACTTAAGAGGGGGTGTTGGCATTGTAAGCTTCGGTGTTTGTAGGTGTGTATATGTGAAAGCACTCTTACGTGCTTAAGATTGTATGGTGCATGAATATGGATGGGAGATGTGGAATAAAGTGTGCCACATAGGGCACCCATGTAAAGTGTTGGTTGTATGGTGTCACATGTGGGGACACACATGGAAAGTGCGAGGGATCATTGATTGGTATCTCTTCCTTTATATATGTAACCAGTCTATGCAGTGAAAAAATAAGAAGAGAACATTTGTTGAGTGTGCATATTGTTTGCCTTCTCTTTGTATCCATGGAGTTCCTTGTCTATTACAACCCTTCGTGATAATGTATCAATCATTTTGTACACACCATGATCAACCCCACATTGGGATTCTTGACACAATGATTGGGGTCAACTCCATTTGATCCTTGCAAATCGGGACCTTTTCCACTGACAATCATCACAATGCTTGAAGAATCATGTTGCATTGCGAAAAAGCGTGGGCCACCACAGTTGAGACTGCAGCACCTTGCGGGCTGTCGTGTCTCCGCTAAAGTGCCCTCCAGCAATTCCACTGTGCGCCTATGTGAGCACATCGTGCATCTCATGCTTGCATATGCATCTACGCAACAACCCGCCTTGCCCTAGCCTATATAGTTGGCCTGCTATCAACTGATAGGGTTGGATTTTGAGGATAAGTCGCCTAAGTCGGGCTTTTTCTATTGGTCGCTCAGGCAGTCCGTGCTCCAGCACTTGGACCATGTCATCTACCCAATATAACGTTAGATCAGCCTTGAATAAATCTCTCTCGCTGGAAAGGTTAAATAGATAGACGTCTGGAAATTCATCGGCAATGCCTTGTCCAGCGGCCTCTCCCGTGGGGATGCGTAACATGTGGTAAGCCATGTAGTGTTGTTTTCCCTTCTGTACAACCACGGAGAAGTCGAATTCTAAAAGCAGAAGGAGCCATCGAGCTATGCATCCTATAGCGCATGGTTTGTTTACTAGATATAGCAAGGCTTGATGGTCCACAAAGAAAGTAAAAGGCGTAGCCAACAGATAATACCAAAACTTCTTTACAGCCAATACCGTGGCTAAACCCTCTCTCTCAATCGTTGAGTAATTCATTTCAATCTCAGTGAGTTGTTTGCTAGCAAAGCTCACTGGATAGTCAAGGTTGTGTTCGCAAAGTTAGCATAACACTGCCCCCACGGCGAAATTTGAAGCATCAATATGCACATGGAAGGTAATGGTCCAATCTGGGGTTCATAGAATCGGTGTAGTAGTCAGAGCCTTCTTTAATTCCTCATATGCTTGTTGGCATGCTTCAGTCCACTCAAAGACAATCAATAGCTTGTACAAAGGTCTGGCAATCAATGCATAGTTCAACACAAACCGTCGATAGTATCCCATATGGCCTAAGAAGCATTGAACTCCCTTATAGTTGATTGGGGGTAAAAGATCAAGAATAACCTTGATTTTTGAGAAGTCAGTGGCAATGCCATTCTTTGATATCACGTGCCCTAGGATGCATCCATGTTTCACCCAGAAGTGGCACTTTAATGGGTTCAGGGAGAGATGATATAGGGGACACTGCTCAAAGACTGCTTGGAGTTTGTCTAAGTGTTCTCTCCAGGTCGAGTGAACACACAAGTCATCCACGAGGACTTCCATTTCCTTGCAAAGCATGTCTTGAAATATGGTGCACATGAGGCATTGAAAGGTGGCTGGGGCATTAGTCAGCCCGAAGGGCATGACTATGTAGGCAAAGACGCCTGGCTAAGTGGCAAAGGCAGTCTTATGCTTGTTGGTAGGATGCACTTGCACCTGATTGTATCCAGAGAAGCTATCCAAAAAGCTGTAGGCCTCTTTGCCCGTCGAGCATGTCCTCGGTGTACAGAAATGGGTAGTTATCTCTCTTAGTGGCAGCGTTTACCTTCTTGTAATTGATGCACACTCTAATCTTTCCGTTTTTCTTCATCACTATGACTATGGGCGACACCCAGTCTGTGTGCTCAATTTTGTAAATGAATCCTGCTCTCATCAAGTTGTCAATCTCCTCTTTGGCTGCATGAGCATTTTTTGGATTCATCGGATACAGTCATTGCTTGACTAGTGTTGCGTATGGCATCATGGATATGTTATGAGTCACTACACTTAGATCTACCCCCTTAAGCTCTTCTAAGGACCAAGTTAACATGTCTACATACTCTCCCAAGAGAGCAACAAGACTCATCTCCTCTTTCTCAATAAATTCATTGGCAATAAAGACCAGTCGGGGTGTCTCCCCTTCCTGTGCTAGGTTCACCTCCTTGACCTTGGCTTGTCCCTCGATGGGTTCACTCGTTTGCCCTTGGCATTTGGCACCCAACATGATTACTACCCTGTCACCCTTCTTGAATTTTGTAAATCTCTTCGGGAGATCTTGCAGCTTTCTTTGCTCTTCCGTTTGCATGTCCCTAGGCTATTTTGCCCTTTCTTCCTTCAACCATCTGCACCTCAGGTGGACGGGTAGATCCCCCTTTGGTGCATCTGGTCTTGGATGATCTAGGTATTTCTAGGTCACTATCTGACTCAGAATCAAACTCACCATTTTCCCTAGAAGAGGTGGTTTCGCAGCTCAGAGGGTGACTTTGTTCTAAGCACTGGTGTCGTACCTGGTTGGGCTATGCTTGCTTGTTAGAAATCTATGGCTCCTATGTGTTCCAACCAAGCACGGTCACAATCCACGCGCATGACCCCTCGCTCTATCTTAAAGACACTCTTTTTCTGTGGCTTGGAGTCTGCTCTCGTATCTATTCTATTTCTCGTCCCTCAGTGTCATATTCCATTGTGTCTATCTCACCCTCACTTTTGTCACTGAAAGAATGACAATCTTTGTACTCGTCATTGGAGTCATCTTCGTTAGACTACTCATGGTCTCCTAGGTTTTGGTATATCTCTTGTCTCTGATCGAGGACTAGGACCCAATTGTACATGAGATTTAAGTCATGCACCCTGGTCCATTGCAACCTTGGTTCGTCTAACAGAACTTGGAGTGGCTTGAAGTTTGTTGCTCGATTGCCAGCTAGCTTGCTAGTTAAATACTCCAGAATCTCTTGGATTTCCCTCTTGTTATTTGGCACTTGGAATGTGACAGGTTTAGGTCACCCATGAAGGGCTCCTGCCATCATGCAGATTGGTACGGAGGGCGTGCCTTTTGACTTGGCAACTATCTTGATGGCTTACTCGTATACCTCACGATTCGAGAATGGCAAGTTAATCATAGCAAGGACATGCATCCAGTCTCGCTCATCCTCCAGGCATGGAATATACTTGGTCAAGGGCCCATAGGACTTCTTGATTTGAGCGTTACCTTTAAGCATCGTGCATATGGCATCCAAGTCGATTGGTGAGGTCTTCCAAGTGTCCATCTCTACCCTCATAGCTTCCGTTCTATTTCCAAGGAAGATTAGCCGTTACCCCAATCTTCGATGACTCTAGAATTGCGCATCCAGGGTCAGCCTAATAGGATATCATAGTCCACTCCCTTCATGACTATAAAGTCAATTCGAGAACTGGACGCCTGCGATTATCACCAGCCAGGTTTTAAGTACCCCGAATGGTTTCACTCTCATACCATTTGCTAGTGTGACATTGAACCTGGCGATCTTGATAGGCGGGTTTCCCCAAGTTTGAAGCACTGTGTGGCTCAGTACACTAACCTCCGCTCTTGTGTCTACAATCCCCTTTCTCATTGTGTTGCCTAGGGCTAAGCCATGTAAGACCGCATGCATCTCAGTGCCTTCCCAGAAAGCATTAACGTGCAAGGACTTAGGCACATAGTGTAGCGTCAGACTCAGTATTTATGTCTCTGCATCATGGTCATGCAGGTTTGCAACAACTTGCTCTCGTGATCCTTCAACCCATTGCTTCAAGTCTTGCCATAGGGTGGAATGCTGCCTAAGAAGGTCTCCCAAGCTTAGCATCACCAGGGTGGTCACTAGCATGGTAAGGAGGTCATTGGCTGCTCATCTTTCTCCTAATCTGGATTGTCCTGGCCAATGGCCGTGACTGTGATTTGCTGGCCTATAGCGTGAAGGCTTTGCCTAAGCGGTACCAATTGTGGCGCAGTCGTATCTCTCGATTTGGGTTGAGGGGGTGAGATTGGTGTGCTTATGTTGGAGAGATCTTTGATCTCGTCCTCTGGGATGGGCTCAACATCTTTTAGGTGCTCTTGGGCCTCTTTTACCCATTTCTTCACTTTCTTGATAGCCTTTAGTGGGTGCTTTGGGTGCGGGTATTCCGCTACCTTAGCACTTTTCTTTTTGGCCATCTTAGGAGCTTAGGTTTATGCCTCTGTGTTAGTGACCTTCTTTCCAGTAGGCAAAGTCGTGGCACTCTTAGTTTTCAATGTGATCTTAGCTTTGGGTTTCTTCTTTCTCCGTCTACGGCTCTTCTTCCCGATCGAGGCTGCATTGAGGTTGCTAGGACCTGACAACAATATGCCGGCTTGCTTCATCTGTGCTCGGATCATGACACACAATGGGATAGGTATGGCCGCCCCATCGAGGTTCTCGACACCAAATAGCCCCAATGGGACATATGGCACATTGGCAGAACTTGAGGATGGTTTTTGCTTGGGACAGTCAATGAAGATGTAGAGGGAGCTCACGCTCAACCGCCAAGACCCACGGACTGCTTATTGTTTCAAGCAAGCTCTAATAGCTATCTCTCACCTTGCTGACGCGCCATTGATCCTACGAGTATAGTGAGCTTACCTCCATGCCGATCGAGTTACCTCCTCTCCCACGTACTCTGGTAGCTCCATGATCCAAGTGCAAGCTTCAAGCAAGTCCATCCTCAAGCTCTACGCTCTAAGCTCCATTGCCACGAGTAAGACAAGAAATAAGAAGAGAGGAGAAGATGGAGAGCTTCTCCTCCTCGGACCCTCACCCTCACACACTCACTCCCTTACACTCTCACACTCCCTCTCTCAAGCACAAGCTCAAGCAAGCCAGAAGAAGAAGAAGAAGAAGAAGAAGAAGAAGAAGAGGAGGAGGAGACCCACTTTTGGCCACACACAAGAATGAGCTTCTCATTCACTTTTCAACTTTATATGCAAAACCCTAAATCCCTTTTGGGCGGTCATCCCCTTATCCCCTTTTTTACATGGCCGGCTGTGGCCTAGGCCATTTTTCCCCTTGTCCTCCTATTTTCCTAGCTTCCTTCCTACCGCTCATCTATCTTTACAAATTACACGGGTGAGAGCTCGGCACTCTTAAATTAAACCATGGTGTGGCTTGCGCTTTTTTAAAATAGTATAGAATTGCACTTTTTCTCATGCGCATTTTTCCTTGATTTAGGACTTTTTACCACTTTTTGTGTTTTCAGATTCTTCTTGGCGCGCCTTCGTCTTCTGTTTCACTTTTGCCTTGGCCTTGTCTTCTGCTTTAGATTTTCCATCTTTTCCACATTGTTTGTTTGAGGGTTAACATACCCCCCTCCTAGACGAGTGTCAGTCCCATGGCACTTACAGTCGTAGGTAGCATGCTTTGGCATGCACTGAAGACGTGGGTGGAAGGGACATTTGTGATTTCCGTGAATGAGTGTTGGTGGTGGTGTGGAGGAAGGTTGTTAGGAATATTGGTGGCCTAGGTGCTTGGTGGTAGGATTGTTGGAGTTGGTGGTAGGGCTATTCTTTGTTGGGGATTGCACTGATGGCCAGCACAAGTGTTGGTTTGTTGGGGATTCTGCACATGACGATTCTGAGTGGGCTTGCAGGATGATGAAAGGATAAGAATTCAAAGCTGGGTGTCGATAAAGAGTGAATGACACTTTTGTTGAAGTTTTCAATACCTGCAATTGAAAACCTCTCATATGTGGTCTCTCCCTAGGGGTAGTGCTAGTCTTCTTTATCATGCACAAGACGTAGTTTAATTAGTTTGGGAGACTGGTCAAACTCTAAGCAAGCTGAGATTATTGTCCTACACTTGAGGACCCAAACTGTATATATATTTTGGTGTAGATATTATGTGAGTGCTTGTGCATACTTAGATATTACATAGTTAGAAAACCACGGGCTGGTTTCTCGTAACAACGTGTGGATGAAGCAAAGTTGTCCATGTTGAGAAGAAATACATGTCAAGGTGTATGAGACATCCTTTGCGTCGTGACTATATGACTTAGCATAATTGAGCACAAGAACACCGCACTTTCGATAGCTGGTAGCTATTGGAATTGCGTGATGAGGACGGTGTACTTTTGGTGCGCAGGATCGGACGCAGATAGCTCACGTGGTGAATCCCGGAAGGTCCATAAGAACAAAGTACTCTACTTTTTAGCACAAAAACCCATGTAAAAGCAAGCACGACATGAGACAAGAGACAAATTGGGTTCAATCTCCCCCATGCCTTGTGTGAGTGCTTCACAAAGCATGTATTTAATGTATATTTCCAATCTTTATGCTCAAAAATAGCCCAATTACAAAAATATGACAAGCTTTTAGCTTTTGAGTTTACTTTCTACCAAAAATATGAAAATAAAGCTAATGGACGGTGCCCATAGTGTCTGGTGTTAGATATGATCAATGCCCCACCCTCATTAGGTGCTACCAATGATCCATGGTGCTCAAAGTTGTAAGGCCCCCATTATGAGGAGAAGCCAAATGTGAGCCCGGACATTGGTTGAGTCCTGACTTGTATATCAGATGAGGTCTATGTGACCGGATGGCAAAAAGGTGACTGTTGTGGGTCTAATCTTTGGGTTAGACGGAGTGGTTAAGCTGGTAGCAACTCGAGGCACATTGCATTGAGTTGCGTGGTAAGGGAGTTAAAAGGGGCCCCTTGTGGGGTCCGGGGCCGCGGAAGCGGCCCCTGGCTGGGGGGTCCCAGGGGGGCCAGCGGCCCCCCTGGCGGGGGTCCGGGGGCAGCGCCCCCGGCCCATGGTCAAGGGAATATTCCCTGGAATATTCCTTGGCCGACTAGTGGAGGCTCATATGGTAGGTCGGTCAGCAGGCCGACCTAACGACCTTCGCGGGCTATAAAAGCTAAACCCCTTCGCAGCCATCTTACACTCATCTTTCACCCAGTCAGAGTTGTTGTTCCAGCTAGCCTTAAGCTCTTCACCTATCTTCTGTCTAGATCGCCATCTAAGCTTCATTCATTGGAAGCGCACGGGTGGACAGAGCCATCTTTGTATCAGTTGTTTGGAGTTAAAGAATTTTACTGATTCTCCTCTTATCTGTTGTGTACTCTCTATCTCTTTCTCAGATTCTGTTCGCTGCGCCGTGTAATATTTTACATGGTATCAGAGCCCAGGGGGCTCTAGAGATCGAGAGCGAGCGTGCAAGAGGCAAAGGCTTCAACAGCAAAGAGAAACGATGTCGACTCCGGGAAGCAGTTTTGGCGCATCAGGAAGCGGTGCAGGAGGTGGTGCTGCTGTACCGGCTATTCAAACACTGAGGATTCGTCCACCAACCTTCAGCGAAGGCAAGTTAGATGGTACAAACTACACAGCAATACATTGAATTACAACTATCCTTGATTCTTATGAGCTTCTGGAGACTGTGCTGGGGACTGACGCAGAATCACAGCCTACCCCCGACCCATCAAATCCTAGTGTGATGATTCCTCCGAATGCAGATCTTCTACGAGCTTGGAAACGAAGGAATGCAGATGCATTGTGTGCCTTAGTTACAAGCTGTTCTGACAGTGTTTTGACTCTGATTCAGCATACAACCAAAGCGTCAGAGGCTTGGAATGTACTAAGGAGTCAGTATGAAACACGAAACCAAACAAGGATTCAAAACTTGGAGAATCAACTAGCAGCGGAGAAGTTTGCTGAAGGAGAGACGGTTGAAGCATTCATCACTCGGATTAAGAATCTGCGCGACCAGATGGCTGGCGCTGGGATACAAAAGACGAGCGAAGAGCTAGCTCGGAGGTGTCTTCGGATTTGTCCACAAAAGTTTGATGGACTAGTAACTGCCCTTAATACTCAGGTGAGACCTCAAGCTTTGACTTTTGAGGAGTTTTGTGCATTATTAATGGAGGAGGAGTTGAGGCTGAAAGCCCGAGAAGGAAGCAACAATGTAGATGCTGCATTCTCTGCCAATGCAAAAGGCAAAGGTGTTTCCTCCACCAAAAATGATGGTGACAAAAGAAAAAGGGCGGCAAGAAGAAGTTTCAAGGAGAGTGCTTCTATTGTAAGAAGAAAGGACATGCAATTGCAGATTGTCGTGTCAAGAAGGCAGATGAAAAGAATGGTACCCTTAAAACTAAAGGGAAAGAGACAGCCAATACGGCTGAAGCAGAGTTGGAATTATTCATGGCGACCATTGAGGAAGTGTGCTCCTCGGCGCAAGAAGAATCTACCACTGACTCTTGGGTGTTGGATAGTGGGGCCTCCCGTCACATGACCAACAAGAAAGGTCTATACAGTTCTATGCAGCCTCTACAAGAATCCATCACTGTGACGGTTGGAAATGATGCTAAATGCCCTGCTGCGGGCACAGGTACTATTTCTTTTGTTGCTGCAAATGGTGAAGTCAAAAAGCTTTCAAATGTGTTGTATGTTCCCGAAATCAGGAGAAATCTCTTATCAGTTGCTGCCATAACTGATCTTGGTCATGAAGTGAGGTTCAAGAAGACAGGTGCAGAAATTATTGATAGTGCTGGCACAATTGTTGGCAAAGGAGAAAGAAGGAACAACCTGTATGAGCTAAGTGCTCTTACAGCCACCGCTGGAGTGGGCACAAGTAAGCTTTGGCATGAAAGGTTTGGACACATCGGATTTGCAGTATTGAAGGAGATGCAAAAGCAAGGTATGGTTGCTCACCTACCTACAATAACTGAATTGAAGGAACCATGTGAAGCTTGTATGATGGGCAAGCAACAGAGAAAGGCATTTCCACAAGAAAGCAAGAATAGAGCACATGCTCCTCTAGAGTTGGTGCATGCTGACTTGTGTGGTAAGATGCCTACACAGGCCTTGGGGGGATCTTCTTATTTTATGTTGATTGTCGATGACTACAGTAGGAAGATGTGGGTGTACTTCCTTCGTGATAAGGCTCAAGCTTTTGGTAAGTTTAAAGAATGGCTAATACTTGTTGAGAATGAAACAGGGAAAAGTGTGAAGAAATTTAGAACAGATGGTGGTGGTGAGTTCAACTCAAAGGAGTTTGAAGGCTTTTGCAAGAGCAAAGGGATCAAGCGTCAATTGACGACGCCTCACACACCTCAGCAGAATGGTGTTGTGGAACGCAGGAATCGTACCATTGTGGAGATGGCAAGATGCATGCTAAAGGGCAAGGGATTGCCTAACCATTTTTGGGCTGAAGCTGTTAATACTGCAGTCTACATTCTAAATCGGAGCTACACAAAGGCTCTCAAGGGAAAAACACCTCATGAGGCTTACACTGGTAAGAAACCATCTGTTTCACATTTCAGAATTTTTGGATGTGAATGTTATGCACATGTTCCAGATGAGAAGAGAAACAAGTTACAACCAAAAAGCAGAAAATGTATCTTCTTGGGTTATAGTGATGAGCAGAAGGCTTACAAGTTATATGACCAAGAGGCAAAGAAGATCATCGCGAGCCGTGATGTGGTGTTCAAGGAGGAGCCGCATACAGTGGAGGAGGAGAAGGCAAGGTCTTCCACTTTATCATCAAGCGAAGAAGTAGTCCACTATGAACCTGTCCCGAGAGCTATCCCTATCCTTAAGGAGGAGGAAGCATCATCTTCAGATGATGAGGAAAAAGTTCACCAACCTGACATCACCCCACCGGAAAAGCCATTGCCGCGCTGGGTGAAGCAGCTCTATGACCACAATAATCCTATGCCTGCATCTGTTGAGGAGAAGGCAGACGGACCAAGGAGGTCTCAGAGAATAGAGGAGCAAAGGAGGGCTTCTGCTCACATAGTCAACATGGCCTTGATGGTTGAGATTATGAGAGAAGTAAAGGAGCCAACTGACTTAGAAGAAGCACTTGCAGATCCATCATGGAAGGCTGCTATGCAGGCGGAGTATGACAGCATAATGAAGAATGACACTTGGGAGCTAGTGGATCGGCCAGCAAAGCGGAAGATTATTGGCACCAAGTGGATCTGGAAGGTAAAGTACAAGGCTGATGGTACCTTAGAAAAGTACAAAGCTAGACTGGTTGCCCAAGGATTTTCACAAGTTGAAGGGTTTGATTTTCAAGAGTCATTCGCCCCAACTGCCAGAATGACCACTATTCGCACGGTACTTGCAGTGGCTGCCCACAAGAAGTGGCCAGTGTACCAAATGGATGTTAAGTCAGCGTTCTTAAATGGTGACCTCAAGGAGGAGGTGTACGTGGCTCAGCCACCAGGGTTTGAGGCCCCCCATTCTGAGAACAAAGTGTGTAAACTGAAGAAGGCATTGTATGGGCTGAAACAAGCCCCCAGAGCATGGTACCAGCGGATAGATAGGTTCTTTTTAAACCTAAACTTCAAAAGATGTGCCTCAGATGCTAACTTGTATGTTTACAGGGATGGTAAAAAGTTTGTAGTGATTGTCCTATATGTGGACGACCTTCTTATTACAGGTGACTATGAAGATATGATCAACCAAACTCGAAAGGCTTTGAGTTTTGAGTTTGAAATGACAGACTTGGGCTTGCTGCACTATTGTTTGGGGATTGAAGTCTGGCAAGAGCCAGGAAAGATCTTCATCTCTCAGAAGAAGTATGCATGGGAGATCTTGAAGGCATTTGGCATGACCGAGTGCAAAGAGATAGCTACACCTATGGAGGTGAATGTAAAGTTATCCGTTGAGGATACATCAGCACTAGCAGACATTGGGAGGTATAGGAGGTTGGTCGGCAGTCTAATCTACTTGTGTAACACCAGACCAGATATCAGTTTTGCTCTTGGTGTTTTGAGCAGGTTCTCAAACAAACCTCATGAGAGTCATTGGAAGGCTGGGATGCGGGTGCTCAGATACTTGAAGAAAACTCTTGACTATGGTATCACATACAGTTTCGGAACTTCTCTTGTGGGGAACTGTGACTCAGATTGGGCAGGAGACATTGATTCCAGGAAGTCAGTTTCTGGTTATTGTTTCTCTTTGGGTTCAGGAATTTTCTCTTGGATTAGTAAGAAGCAACCAACAGTGGCATTGTCTTCTACCGAAGCAGAGTACAAGGCAGCTTGTTTTGCTGCATGTGAGGCCGTATGGTTGAGAAGGATTCTATGGCATATGGGAGTGCAGGATGAAGAACCAACTGTGCTGAGATGTGACAATCAGAGTTGCATCGCCATTGCCAAAAATCCAGTGTTTCATGCACGCACCAAACATATAGAGATCCAGTATCACTATGTGCGTGATTTGATGGAGGATGGGATAGTGGAATTGGTCTACTGTCCAACAGAGGAGAATGGAGCAGATATCTTCACCAAAGCACTTACGAAGGATCTGCTTCAAGTTCATCTTCAGAGACTCGGCATTGGACCGAGGAGATAGTTCACCTATGGGTGGACATTGAGGGGGGGTGTTAGATATGATCAATGCCCCACCCTCATTAGGTGCTACCAATGATCCATGGTGCTCAAAGTTGTAAGGCCCCCATTATGAGGAGAAGCCAAATGTGAGCCCGGACATTGGTTGAGTCCTGACTTGTATATCAGATGAGGTCTATGTGACCGGATGGCAAAAAGGTGACTGTTGTGGGTCTAATCTTTGGGTTAGACGGAGTGGTTAAGCTGGTAGCAACTCGAGGCACATTGCATTGAGTTGCGTGGTAAGGGAGTTAAAAGGGGCCCCTATTGTGGGGTCCGGGGGCCGCGGAAGCGGCCCCTGGCTGGGGGGTCCCAGGGGGGCCAGCGGCCCCCCTGGCGGGGGTCCGGGGGCAGCGCCCCCGGCCCGATGGTAAAGGGAATATTCCCTGGAATATTCCTTGGCCGACTAGTGGAGGCTCATATGGTAGGTCGGTCAGCAGGCCGACCTAACGACCTTCGCGGGCTATAAAAGCTAAACCCCTTCGCAGCCATCTTACACTCATCTTTCACCCAGTCAGAGTTGTTGTTCCAGCTAGCCTTAAGCTCTTCACCTATCTTCTGTCTAGATCGCCATCTAAGCTTCATTCATTGGAAGCGCACGGGTGGACAGAGCCATCTTTGTATCAGTTGTTTGGAGTTAAAGAATTTTACTGATTCTCCTCTTATCTGTTGTGTACTCTCTATCTCTTTCTCAGATTCTGTTCGTTGCGCCGTGTATTATTTTACATCTGGCACGCCCAATCTCAATGTCCAAATAGAAATAACATATCCAGGCGCATAAGCGCATACATAATAATAATAAATAATCGATGTCTCTATAGACATAACAAAATATAGGCGTGGCGCCTATCAAAATATAGTCCAAAGGTCGAAAACCCGCTAGACTCCAATGCTTTCCTCCGCCACTGCTGCTATCTCTACACATCAACTGAAGCATTCACAATCGTTAGTAAAATAACACAATTAAACCGACAAAAGTGAATACCTAGCAGTCTTCAGCTACATAAATAAATCAACTGGTTAGAAATAAATCCTAACCTTAATTTATTACGAGTGCGCACTCTAAACTCATAAACGTTTATTAATTTAATATGCATTTTGCGGAATCACCCGCTATGGAATCACCCATGTACACACTAAATTAATGAAACACCCGAAAAGGACAGGCGTCCCCATCAACTTCTCGCACAAAGAATCCTCTTTGCGTATGAGCCCCGGTCATCTAAGTTTACGGAATCCACCGTGGAATATGCCTCCTGGCATCATACCCCCGGGGTGGGATAGCAATTGACCTCAATTGCTATTAGCTCAATGTGGAGCTAACAGAGTGGGGAAAGCATTTAGGTCTCTAGCGTGCATCCATTGTGCTTCCTCTACAGGATGATTCTTAAATTTTACTAGATATCTAGAATACCTTCGGCCAGTTCTAGTGGTCATGTAGTCAGTGTCTATGATGGCTTCTGGTTCAAGTATTTCAGTCTCTTCTTCGAGTAAAGGTGGGTTTTCATAGACAGGGTGGATAGGTAATTGTCCTCTAAATGGTCTCAATAAACTAATATGAAATGTATTATGAATTTTCCAATGGGATGGCAGTTCTAACTTGAATGCATTGTCATTAATCTTATGAATGATTCTAAATGGTCCGTAGAATCTAGGAGCTAATTTGACAACTGGATGTCTATCTACACTTTGCAGTCTACGCTTTTCTATTCTAAGCCAAACATAATCATCAACTTTGAAATTCATGGCTTGTCTTTTCTTGTTGGCTTGTTTGGTATATGATTGTTGGGCTTTAGCAATCATATCCTTTACTTCATCAAAAATAGTGTTATGCATAACAGCAATATCATCGGCACTTTGTATTCTATTAGACAAAGATGCAACAGGGGTAGATAATCTATGTCCATAAATAACTTCAAAAGGTGCTTTCTTTGTAGATGTGTGCGGTGTATTATTGTAAGCAAACTGTAATAAATGCAAATGAGTATCCCATGTCTGAGGTTTAGAGATAGTGTATGCATGTAAAAGATCTAGAATAGTGCTATTTGTGGCTTCTGTTTGTCCATTTGTTTCTGGATGAAATGCAAATGAGAAATCAATCTTTGTGCCTAGATTTGCAAACAGTGTAATCCAAAAGTTATTACAAAATCTAGAATCTCTATCTGAAATAATCACTTTCGGCAATCCATGGTTAGTAAAAACAGTTTTCAAAAATAACTGTGCTGCTTGTGATGCTGTTAAAGTTTTCTTACATGCAATGAAATATGCTTGCTTGCTAAATCTATCTACAATTGTCCAAATCATGTCATGGTTAGATTTAGTATTTGGTAAGCCAGTAATGAAATCCATAGATATATGCTCCCAAGGTTTAGATGGAATAGATAAAGGCATTAATAATCCATACTGTTTACCATGATGTCTCTTTATTCTTTGACAAATCAGACATTCAGAAATAAAATTAGATACATCTGCATCCATATGCGGCCAATAAAAATCTTCAGTTAACATGCGTAATGTAGAAATGATACCTCTATGACCTTGATATGGGGGACAATGAATTTCATTCAAAACAAAAGATCGGAATGGAATAGTAACACACAGTCTCTTTTCAAAGAACATGAATCCATCATTATATGACAATGAATCAACAGGAATGAAATTATTTTGAACTAATTTTTGCCAATCAGAATGAAAAGTAATATCCTGGTGATATGTGTCTTTCATAGCAATTAAAGAATCAAAAGATATGATAGAAATGTTATAAATTGCAGGTCTTCTACTTAATGCATCGGCAACTACATTTTCTTTTCCAGGTTGGTATTGAATGATAGGATGGAAACTTTGAATGAATGAAGCCCATTTAATATGACGGTCAGAAATTTGGGGTTGGCTAAGTAGATGTCTAATGCTTTGCTGGTTGGTCTTTATCATGAATTCTGAACCCATTAAATAATGCTTCCATTGTTTTAATGCTTGGACAACTGCTAAGAGTTCCTTGTCATAAGTGGAATATTTAAGCTCAGAGGGTTTCAACTTAGAACTAGAATATGCTATTGGATGGTTGTCTTGCATTAGCACGGCTCCTATTCCTGATCCGCTAGCATCGGTCACAACTAGAAAGAATGGTCTGTTAAAGTCAGGCAATTGTAGAACAGGGGCATTGGTCAATGCACGTTTGAGTAAATCAAAGGATTTCTGCTGGTTTTCAGTCCATTGATAAACAATGCCTTTCTTAAGAAGTTTGGTCAGTGGTAAAGCAAGTAATGAGAAATTACGTACAAACTTCCTATAGAAACTAGCAAGACCAAGGAATGAGCGTAATTCATGTACATTTTTAGGAATAGGCCAATGCAATATTGCATCAATTTTCTTAGGATCAACTTTTATTCCTTCTTTTGATACAATATGACCTAGATATTCTATTTCTGTCTTAAAGAATTCACTCTTGTCAGGATTTGCAAACAATTGATTTTCTTTCAGTAATTGAAAAACTAATGATAAATGCTCATAATGCTCTTTTTCACTTTGACTGAACACTAAAATATCATCAAAGAAAACAATCACACAATATTGATATTTTAGAAAAATATGGTTCATCATTCTACTGAAAGTGGTGCATTAGTTAATCCGAATGGCATAACTAAGAATTCGTAATGGCCAAACTGTGTCCTGAATGCAGTTTTAAATATGTCGGATCTATCTAACCTCACCTGATGATATCCAGATTTAAGGTCAATTTTACTAAATATAGAAGATCCTTGCAGTTTGTCCATAAGGTCATCAACTCTAGGTATAGGATACCTATTCTTTACAGTGATCTTGTTTAATGCTCGGTAGTCAATACACATCCGATAAGTATTATTCTTTTTCTTGACTAAGAGCACAGGTGCACCGAATGGGGAACTACTAGGTCGAATTAAGCCTCTATTTAGTAATTCTTCTACTTGACTCTGGATTTCTTTTTGCTCTATTTGATTGTGCCTATATGGGGCTTTGCAAGGTGGTTGTGTGCCAGGTATTAGGTCAATCTTATGGTCTTCTGGACGTGATGGAGGTAAACCTGGTGGTAGGTCTTCTGCAAAACAGTCCTTAAAATATGCAAGAAATTCCTTATGCCTAGAGTGGATATGATTTTCCTTTGCATGCAATTCATTCACCCAAATGAGATATGATTTAGTATTCTTGCGCAGTGCACGTTTTGCTTGAGTATGCGAAAGCAGTGGAAACATATGAGATGCATGCATACCAAATAATGTAATAGATTTTCCTTGAAAATTAATATTCATTGTGTGTGTGGAATAATCTATATTGGGATTATGTTGGTGTCTCCATGGCATTCCTAGAATAATGTCGCTAGACTGTAATGGGACAACTAAGAAATTTCTTCTTTCAATATATGGACCAATTTGAATTTCTAAATCTTGAACTTCTTGTGTGCCATTGTACCTAGTACCTAAAAATGCAGCTTTTATGCGATAGTGCGTAGGTACTGTATGCAATTTCAATTCCTTTACCAATTTTGCTGAAATAAAGTCATGGGTACTACCGTCATCATGCAATATAATTCTTTCTTTTCCATGCACCATACATTTCATAGTCAACAATGAATGTGAAGTAGGCATACCTGGTAAAGTGTCGGAAGTAGTAGTAGGATCATCTTCTTCTTCAGTGAAATCTGGCATATCCTCATGCTCGTCTTCGTCCATAGCTCCAAGGTAGTTGATATGTGCTGATGGCTTCTTTGAATGACAATTTGCTACGAGATGCCCTGGTTGGTGACACTTGTAGCATACGATGGGCTTGGCTTTGGTCACATTATTTGCAATGGCTGGGAGTCTGGGTATATTTGGATTTGCTTGTGGAATAGGCTTAGGATTTGGATTGACAGTGGATGGTAATGCAGGTGGTTTAGGCCAATTCTTACGGAAAGATGGTGATGAAAAACGACCTGGATTAAACCTTCTGAAATTTGAATTGAATTGTTTAGATCCATAATTACCGTTTGCTTGGAATGGCTGTGGTCGTCGATCTCTTCCACGTAACTTATCTTCAGTGTCGTGGGCTAAGGAGATGGCGTCTTCAAGGGTAGCAGGCTTGAACATATTCACCTCAGCGTAGTAATGTCCAAGAAGTCCAGACATATACTTCCGCTTATGTGTCGTCTCTGGTACGTCTTCAAGCATGCGTAGCTGTAAGAGTGCATTCCAAAAACGCTCTGTGTATTGTGGAATAGGCTCACGATCGCGTTGTTGAAGTAAATCCCATTGCTTG
Source organism: Lygodium microphyllum (assembly GCF_053477565.2). Taxonomy (NCBI): domain Eukaryota; kingdom Viridiplantae; phylum Streptophyta; class Polypodiopsida; order Schizaeales; family Lygodiaceae; genus Lygodium; species Lygodium microphyllum. The sequence goes on along the minus strand of NW_028229515.1, from coordinate 1,425,935 downwards.
ATAGCCTTCTCATGAAATTGCGGTGGTAGGAAATTTTGCATGAACTTCTTCTTGAAATCTTCCCATGTAGCAGGACATTCTATACTCTTGCGGACTACAGTCCACCAAAGTGATGCTCTGTCTATCAGATGATTAGTAACACACTTGATTTTATCTTTCTCAGGATAAGTTTCCTCATGGAAATAGTCATCAAACTGGCTAATGAATGATAAAACAGTCTTTCCTTCTCTTATGCCATTGAAAGTGCGAAACTTGAAACTTCGTTTACTTATCTTGGATTCCTTGCGAATGGTTTGTGCTTCAAGAGTGGCGTCGATGGTACGGCGAATCAGATCTTGAGCTTGTGGTTCTTCTTTATCAGTGGACGCTCCTTGTAGCTTTGTCAATTGCGCTTGCAAGGCTTGCCTAGCTCTTCGCTCTTCTTCCAATTGCAGCATGATAAGATCCAGCTTTTGTTCCATGGTAGGCTCGGGTAAGTCGTCTTCAGCCATAGGATCATCCATATGTGGGGTAGTCATCCTGTAAAACTCAACAAACCTTTCTCACTCAAAATCAGTTAGCGGGATGAGCATAGCTCAAATTTGGGGTTACAAGGCTATGTATTTTTGGGTATTTTCTTCTTCAATTTTCAGAAATTCTGAAATATTTCTATCTTCGTTTGCTGAAAGTACTTCAACGAACTTGCGGATAGGTAAAATAGCTTGCTGCAAACAACTTTCCAGTTCAAAGTTTTTGCATACGAACAAGTCTTCTATGAGTTTTAAGCGTTAGTCAGTTCTGATTTAGTCTGACTTGCAGAGTTGCAGACTTAGCAGACTTGCAGAGTTGCTGACTTGCTGGACTTAGCTGACTTGCTGGACTTAGCCGACTTGCAGAACTTGCAGGACTTGATTCCAAGTGACTTACTGAACTTGACTTCTGGAGTGCGAGACCCGGAGTTTGCAGACTTGTTTGCCTTCACTGACTTGCAGAGTTTGAAGTGTCTTAAGCTTAATGAGTTAAACTTAAGCTTAATAAGCTTAAGAAGGAGAAAACAGGCCGCCGTTTTTTCGTGAAGGGGGGGGGGCGTTTTTTTCTTCACGCGAAAATTTCGGGCTGATCTTCTTACACCTCGAGACGATTTTGAGAAGCTTAGGCTTCTCTTAAGCTCTTAAAGCTTTGTAATTAAGCTTTTAATGAAGAAGATTAAGAGCTTTCTCACTTTTTTTTCAACGACTTGATGAAGAGAATTGATGAGTGGTCCTCCGCCGATAGAGATTGGTCCTTCGCAATCTGACAGTGGAAATAGGGGTTCTTGATCGCCAGAAGTCTGCCTGTATCGACGGTTCGCGACGAGATTGACTGTAGAGGCTGTTTGTTCCTGGAGCTCCGCCTTCGCCCGAGATTGGTAGCGATTGGAAGCCCTTGATCTCTGCTCCGCTCTGATACCACTGGTGCGCAGATCGGACGCAGATAGCTCACGTGGTGAATCCCGGAAGGTCCCCAAGAACAAAGTACTCTACTTTTTAGCACAAAAACCCATGTAAAAGCAAGCACGACATGAGACAAGAGACAAATTGGGTTCAATCTCCCCCATGCCTTGTGTGAGCGCTTCACAAAGCATGTATTTAATGTATATTTCCAATCTTTATGCTCAAAAATAGCCCAATTACAAAAATATGACAAGCTTTTAGCTTTTGAGTTTGCTTTCTACCAAAAATATGAAAATAAAGCTAATGGACGATGCCCATAGTGTCTGGCACGCCCAATCTCAATGTCCAAATAGAAATAACATATCCAGGCGCATAAGCGCATACAAAATAATAATAAATAATCGATGTCTCTATAGACATAACAAAATATAGGCGTGGCGCCTATCAAAATATAGTCCAAAGGTCGAAAACCTGCTAGACTCCAATGCTTTCCTCCGCCACTGCTGCTATCTCTACACATCAACTGAAGCATTCACAATCGTTAGTAAAATAACACAATTAAACCGACAAAAGTGAATACCTAGCAGTCTTCAGCTACATAAATAAATCAACTGGTTAGAAATAAATCCTAACCTTAATTTATTACGAGTGCGCACTCTAAACTCATAAACGTTTATTAATTTAATATGCATTTTGCGGAATCACCCATGTACACACTAAATTAATGAAACGCCCGAAAAGGACAGGCGTCCCCATCAACTTCTCGCACAAAGAATCCTCTTTGCGTATGAGCCCCGGTCATCTAAGTTTACGGAATCCACCGTAAAACCTCACGGAATCCACCGTGGAATATGCCTCCTGGCATCAACTTTTCATGGCCATTTGTGTATACCACGATTGATTGCAATGGTATTAAGGCAGAGTGCAAGAAAAAATCATGCGAATGGGTCAAGGTGACAAGTCTAACCATAGGCGAGACAAGCTCCCTAGGTATGTCCTACCCTTGATGTGTCCTGAACAATTGTAGGTGATGCTAAAGGGCTAGGAGACTAGGTACGGAGCCAGCCGACCAAGGTCACTGGACATACCTAATTTGAGGACCCCTAGGTGTTGTACCGTGATTGTGGGTGCTTCTTATATTTTTGTCTCTTTTCTTTTTGTTGTTCTTTTCCTTTCCTTTTTCTTTTCTTTTTCTTTTTCTTTCCTTTTTCTTTCCTTTTTATTTTATTTTTCTTATTCTCTCTTTTTTTTTTTGGGAACTTGCTTGAGTACAACCATTGCAATATGTTGGGGCTATCAGCCTTTCAAAGGGTTGGAAAATGTCAAGCTTCGAAGGCTCAAGAAATGGATATTACAGTGATGATTGTGCCTTAGCCTCGTTGTTGGAGAAGCAATTGTTGAGATGGGGAGATACACTTGAGATTTTGCAACCCTCTGTGCGATATTGGTATAATTGAGGTAACAGCTGCCATGAGTGCTCAGTGTAGAGTGTAACCCAGAAAGAGAAAGTGGTTATAATCATGCTTTGGGCCATGCGATGTGGGTGATTGGCAGTGGTTATGATCATGCTTTAGGCCATGCGATGTGGGCGATCGGCAAGGGTGATTTTCGCTTTCGGCAGCGTGGCTTTATTGTGGCTCTTCACAGGGTTGGCGGTCTTGCGATGTCTTGGGTACTGAATACTTTCGCACAGAGACTTGCATAATCCTGCATCCACTTGTCACTTCATGAGAGTACATGCACGACATATGCCACAACTATAATAAACCAGTGCAATGCAAGGAGACATCACTTATCCGAATTCCATGGTGTTGACTTAGATACTTATCACATGTGCTTGATTATCTTTTTCTTTTACTAAAGCCGTGAAATATATTAAATGTAGATATGAAAAGTTTGTAAAATTTGGGAACTTGTCAGCACTTAACCATTTAGAGACAAAAAGTCATGGCCAGGTAGCATTTGATAAGCCTTTTATACAACATGGGGCTACTCTATTTCTACGAAGTGGGGTGAGTCCGAGTGGTCAGGTGACTGAGGCTCTGCTGGTGAGGGGCTCTTGTGAGGCTGGGTGAGGAAGATGTAGGCCGGCACCTAAATGGTGTAGTCCCTGGCCGCAGCTGTTTCTAGAATGCTTTTGAACAATGCATCAAATTCTTTCTTGTCTTGAGCTGCCCTCTCCTCTTTCGAGCACCTAGGGCCCGAGCTTCTTGGGAGGGCTTGCACGGCCAGGGTTGCCACTCCCAGGGCATTCCCTTGAGCTTTTGTTTTCCAGGCATGGGGAGTCTTTGGCCTACATTTAGGGCGGTGTTGCTTGGGGCCTCGTTTCTTTGCATACCTTTTAAGGGTAGGTATGTAGCATTTCGACGGAGGAGCTTGTGTTGCATGCTCCCTCCGATGGCGGATAGCATCCTTGCAAGCCAGCTATACTGGGTGCCCCATGTCAACTATCGTAGGGGGACCTACAAAATACGAATCAAGGATTAGGCCTTGAGACAGGATAAAACTATTCTCATGGAAGGGATTATACAGTGGGTTATCAAGCGCATATGATGAGGAGGGGAGAGGTGAGGCATGCAGTGTTTGTTGTAGAGGGACAACCCTCGTGATGATATTCATTTTTCCTCCATCCATTAGTAGATCTTAGCTTAGGCTAAGTTGCGTGGACTAGTTGTCATGGAGTGGGGTAGGGCTCATCCTTGGAAGGATAGACCAGAAAGGGAAAAGGTGTATAGAAAGGGACGGTGCCCCGTCTACACCATCAGAGATGTTGGTCAAGGCTTCCTATGGTGGTAATGAGGGTTGCATGCCCTCCACTTGGAGGCGGGAATGGTCACACGACTTCTAAATGTGTGGTGAGAGGAGGACCTGAGGAGCTTAGCCTGTCAAACCCAACTCTTCTCCCTGCGCTTGACTACCATTGCTTGTGTGTGTTGATATTGTCTATATAGGGTCACAAAATTCATTGTTTATTTATATACATATTTACGAATCCATGTCACTTCACGAGGATAAAAGCCAATTGTAGAACTCCAGATTGTACTAGAGTGTGGCACACACATCTAGTACTCGTGGCACCTTACTCAACAACGATAGATATTTTGTAACATCGAGTAGCATGGAACCTTGTCCAAGTCTACTGGCAACATGTAACTCCTCCTCCGTGAGAACCTTATCGGATAGAGAGTTCTCTTGGCTAGTTTCAGCTAGGTCCGTACCCCGAATGGCAGTCAGCACTTGAAAGGAAGTTGGTGCCACATAGATTGGGTCTCTTTGAGACCACAATTTGGCCAAACGCTCCTTTGAGAATGTCATAATCTGGGCTCCTAGTTCGGCCATTACAACACGGTTTTCAAACCAACGTTTTTCAAATTGACTTCGACCCTCTGATTGTGACTCTAGTTACTCTATCTCTAAGAGATTTGGTTGGTAGAGCACATCATTGAATGTTACAGTTAAGCGTAGTTCATCGGCTTCCTCGTCAGAGGGGAGTCGCATGCGTTCATGGAGGAGCCTGTCATAGTGCTCGCCAAGATGTTCTTGCTCTTCCTAGGATAGGGAAAATGGCAATAATTCTTCAAGCTGCTCCTTAGGGAATGCACCCATGCCCGCAAGGATGTAGACACGTGTGAACACTTTGAGCTTAGTATCCAACCCAGTTAAGCATTCTGCGACACTTCTATGTTCAATGAGGGCTTGCTTGGTTGCTATCTCATGCAAGGTTCTAGGAGTTTCCCTATGCTTTAGCATAGCAGGGGGCTCAGGCCTAGATGAGAAAGATTGGTTAATGCTAGGATTTCTTATGCTCTCGAGGTTTGTGCATTTTTCCCGAGGTTTTGCTGCTATTGTGTCATGGTTCTCCTCGGGTGTGATTGGTATAGATTTGTCACCCTGTTGTGACAGTATTGTATCCACTCTTGATTGGTCAATGTGAGTTCTGTTGTCAGGTGATTGAGTGTTGCAAGGAACTACTAATGATGATGGTTGCATTGACTTGTCAGAACACACAGATGTGTCTGAGGTTTCACGACTGTTAGGGGAGATGAAACTAGGTTCCTTAGTGAGTAGACTCAATGCTTTATTCCCAAGTTCTTCCGTGCTCTTGGTATCGATTATCTTGGCATCTACCACCACTTGCAACTGCCATTGTTTTCGCTATTTTGTCCTCTTTTCTTGGGCAATTGCGATGTCTCCTTTAAGGACTCAGAACCTTGAACTGGGTCAATCATTGATGTGCTTGGTTGGGCCTTAGCACTCTCTTTCTCTGGTGTGCTCTCATGGGACTTAGCTGTGACCTGTTGAACAGCCTTGCTAGGTTGATTGGTCAAATGCATCCTCTCCTTGGCCACCTCTTTGAGAGATTTCTCCTGAAGCCTAGGCTTTAGGTGCTTTGGAAGTGCTGGAGGTGTCAAGGATGTTGGTTGCGATGCCTCTTCCACAGGTGAATTGCTAAGGAAACGTTTCGCAAGGGGCGTTGTCACGGCCAAGTGCTGCGACTGCTGTGATCCCTGATTGAAAGTAGTAGCAACTATTTGAGTGGATTGGATACTGTTAGTAGATTGCAGTGTCAGGTCCTCAGGCAGATTGGAAGTGGTTATCTTTTTTTTTCCTTTTGAGCATTCACTTGTGCAAATTGAGCCTCAGTTGATCTAGCCACGATGGGTTGCATAGGCATATCCTTGGTTCGAGAGCTATGGGTGGTGTCATGTCCACCTCTCGAACATTTGGAAGCTTAGTTGGAGATAGAGATTGGGATCGAGTAGCTACACTTGGCGACTGCTATTGTGCTTCCTGTGTTCATTTAGGGGAAGAGGGTGTAGGAGACTTGGGACTCCTAAGTGGCTTTGACACTGGCTGGAAGATTTGCTCGTGGCTATTAGATGATTTTGTTGTTTGCTTTGTTGAGCATTTAACCTTGCCATGAGCAATGTTGTGCCTATGATGATTGTTATCCTCTTGGAAAATCAAAGGCTTCTTGGGCATTAGTGGCTTTTGCGTATCCTCAACGATTACATCTGATATCTGCTTGTCAAGCACACTAGGCTAAGGATCTACCCTTCGATTAGTCCTGTTTGGTTTCTTGATTTTGATCGTGAGGGGCTCGGTCACTCCATTGTTTTTGACTCGAGACTTGATTTTTTGTTTAGATCTCCTCCTACGCTTCTTTGCTCTTGATACGATTTGGCATTCAGTCAACAGAGGAGGTTTAGCAAGGGGATTTGGCACCAAAATCCATCAGTTACCTACGTAGTAATACCCTTGAGCATGTAACAACGCCTTGGATATCCATCGCAGTGTTGTGGTGACCCTCCATTGATGCCTTTGTCTATAAGGCTTGGGCTTCTTTTGGGGTCTTCTATGATATTTGTAAGTCCAAAGCCTATCCTTGGCATTGTCTCCTAAACTTCTTGTTTCAGGCATGGCCTCACTCACTGTTTCTCGTCGTTCGACCTGTGCTTGTATCAACTCTTCCAACAAGTCCTTGCCCTCATTAGCAGGCTTGACTGTTATGTCAACACCTTCCTTGCCTTTCCGTGGAGGTTTGATGAGGTCACCCTTGCTAAAGGTTGTGACAATCTTCACACCTAGTAGTGTCAAGTGTATCCTCTGTGCTACATAATCGGCCTCACACTTAGTCACCCTTTTAAAGGGTCTTTCTAGGATGGTTTCCTTTCCGCAATTAGCATTATTTGGAGGAACATGAAATAGGATAGGTAAGCTCTCAGTTTCAATCGTCGCAAGGATTTTGCACTTCCCTATAAGTGCTTGTGGGTGTCCCCCATAAGGGCTAAGAGTTTCATTAGTCGGTGTGAGCTCTTGTTGGCCTAGTAGGGTCCATGACTCATAGGTCAAGATATTAAAATATGCCCCTTCATCAATCAAAGCATCGATAGTGTGCTCTCTTTTCGCAGTGAGTTTGACCCTAAGATAAGCAGGTGGTACTATGTCTTCGTCTTTCAGGTCTCGCCTTGTAAATTTAAGCCTTCTGACAAATGCCCTTATACAAAACCTTAAATCCCTTTTGGGTAGTCATCCCCTTATCCCCTTTTTTACATGGCTGGTCGTGGCCTAAGGCCTTTTCCCCCTTGTCCTCCTATCTTCCTAGCTTCCTTACTACCGCCCGTCAACCTTTACAAATTGCACGGGTGAGAGCCCAGCACTCTTAAATTAAACAATGGTGTGCCTTGTGCTTTTTAAAACAGTATAGACTTGCGCTTTTTCTCATGTGCCTTTTTCCTTGATTTAGGACTTTTCTGCACTTCTTGTGTTTCTAGATTCTTCTTGGCACGCCTTCGTCTTTTGTTTCACTTTTGCCTTGGCCTTGTCTTTTGCTTTAAATTTTCTATCTTTTCACATTGTTCATTGGAGGGTTAACAAAAGAGATGAGTGATTCCGCACTCAGGGTGCCTTAGGTCTGCCTTGTCTCTATTTGGTTGCTCCCTTTCAAGACAACGTGATGAGACATTCCTTGAATGACCGCAAGTCCAACACATGATTGGATCTTGCGTCTACCCTCCTAGGCCTCTACCTAGGCCTCTTCCTAATGCCATCATTGATACTGGTCGATAGTCCATAAGGACTGCGTTTCCCTCATCGTCGTGCGAGACATATGGTTATGCGTAAGTCTCTTCCTCATTTGGCTCCTCCACGTAGTGGACTGGAGCGTCACTTGGTGGATGGGTCACGTAGGGACCAGGAGGTCTAGGTATGCCTGTAGGGTTTATGTCTATTCTAGAAACAATCGGTTTAATGTTGTTAGGCACCAAAAGGGCCAATGAGGCTCCCTTTCGAAGAATTGTTGGGGTCTGCTTGCTAGATATGGCTGGCCATATGGTTGTGAGTACGGAAGTCTTCTTGGTAATCTACAATGCGTGACGTCGTGACTGAATCTACTGCAATTAGCACAAGGTCGTGACCTAGGGTCTTGACACTTGACCGGCAAGTGGTTTCCGCCACAGTACATGCATTGGACATGTGGGTGCATTGTTCATCTCAATATATCCTGTAGTTTGGCTATCTCCATTTTTACCTTAGCTAAGTCTTGGTTTGTCTCAATGGCTTTCCCTTTGTCCTGGGCCATTGGACTTGATTGTTCACTAGAGGCTGATGCTCTCTCTGAACTTTACGAGTTGTTCTCTTCTGAATTTAAGCTCCTGAAGCTCCGCTCTTTCAGTTGGTCCTCTACTCAAATGGCCTCTTCAAACACCCTAGCTAGCGAGTCTTGTTGCAAGCTCGAGTTGCCTGCCAAGTCCTTGTGCAGCTTCTCACTTCGTATTCCATTGATACACACAGTGGACACTGCTCTTTTGGTAGGTCGTTCGCCCATAGGGATTCTCTTGAAGAGGCTCCTCACGTGGGTGACATAGTCACAGATGTCCTCTTTCTCTTTTTGCTTGACATTCATCAGTCTTACTAGTAGATTGTCTGAGTATCCGGGCACGGAGAATCTCTTGATGAAGAGGTTTTTGAGGCCGTTAAAGTCCACTTGTTCTCTGGCATCTAGACTTGTGTACCAAGTCCTACCCTTGTTGCCCAAGCAAAGCCCGAATACTTGAGAGTGTTGAGTCAAGTCGGTGAGGCTATTGGCCTTGCAGACTTGCTTGAATTGCTCTACAAAGCTGTATGGATCGTTGTGGGATTGGTACTTGTTGAGTTGCTTTACAACAATTAGGATTTTAGAATGGCCCTTAGAGCCTTGGTTTGCTCCTAATCTTGCTAGTAATGATGTCGCTAGTGCTACATCTCTTTGCTCCGCTATTGTGTTGTCGAGCAGTCACTTCGTGAGAAGCTCACTAAATGTCAAGTCTCCTTCCAGGGCTCTTTCATGATCAGTCCGATTTCCACTTCCTAGGTTCAGCACCCGCTGTACCTCACACAATTTTGTGTTTTGCCTTAAGCTCCTAGCATGCTGGTCTTGGTTGTATTTCACTATGCCTTGCAGTGCCTCGTGGGCTAGCTTTTGTTCCTCTTCCAAGTCTGTTATGATGGCCTCTAACATTTTGCTGCGGTGCTCATACCAAGCACACGCATCATAGTTGCTCACTAGTTGTTGAATTGTCTCTGGAAAAACTCCTAAGTCGAGTTTCTCGTCCGGCCTGTGGTCTGAGCTTTCCTCTGTCATGATCACGTTCTTGTGCTCCACCAATGAGAGTGGAGTTTTGATGCCGAGAAGTGCTTAAAAATAGCTAAAATTTATGAATATCAAGGGAAAAATATTCAACGTTGAAGGCGACGGCTCGACCTAGGATGATTTTAAGTGTCAAAGTACTTTAAAGGCGCCCGAGCGACACTTGGAGATTTTTGATAATTTTTCAGACTACCGTGTGGGTTGTCAAGAGTTACCGGCCAATGCGGGATGTCAAGCCAGACGCCCAGGATTTTTCAGAGCTTGATTCGGAGTCCGGACAGGGAAATGGCCAACAAATGGGCAAGATTTGAAGAGGTGGACCAAAGTTTGGCCAAGTGGGAAGTGACCTTTGGGGGGAGTTGGAGCATTTCAAGCAACATAAAATGTGGGCATCAAAATGTGGTGAGAGAAAGGAAGAGGGAGCGTGAGAAAATGGCGCCGAAAAATGCGCCCAATTCTTGGGGATTGGAGATGGCAGCCTGTACACAACCCATACAACAGACATTGGCCCTTGATTCCCTCCTGTATGCTGACTCTATCGCCGCCTTTCGCTCCTCAAATGGTGGCCTTAATGGAGATCTCTGATTTCAGTCTTTCTCTCTCCTCCCTCTCTCTCCCTTAAGGGGTTGTTCTTGTGTGGAAGAAGACAATGAAGAATGATGGAGGAAAGCTTGTCCGGATGAGACCGGATTGCTCCTGGGTCGATGAAGACATGAAGAGTGCTGTTCTTGAAGATGCTGGACATTGAATGAGGGCTGACACGCAGTCCCATAGCAAAACCGAGATCCCAAGACACAAAGCCTAAGCGGTAATTCAATTTTTATGAATAAAAAATGTGTTTTTATGCTATTTGGTTGATGAAATATTGTTCCCATGGGCTGATTATGCATTATCTTGTTGTTTGCTATGAGTTTGATCAACTTATGCTCAGAAAATCAGAAAATCATAAGTGTTATGACTGAAATTAATGGTATAAAACCCGTAAAACACGCGTTTAAGAGGCAAAATGGGGAATTTTTGCAAAATAAAGGGGGAACATGAGATATAGCATCAATAAAACCTGGAATTTTGCTGTCAAAGAACCTAAGGGCCACAGCCCACAATTAATTGCAATTTCTAGTCATTTTTTATTGGAAATAATAGAGGAAAAATACTAAAAAATGGTGAAAAATGGGTTTTAAATGGGGGGAAATTAGGAAACGATAAAAAGAAAATTCCAAAAAATTACATGAGTGTTTGTGCAATGTATAATGAAGGTAGAGCACGAGGTTAGCCTCAGTTTACCCTCATTTTTATGTTTTTTCCGTATTTATTGCTTTCTCTACAAAGAAATACACATAAAATGACTCTTACACCTATCAACGATTGCAAAACATTAAACGGTAGGGTGAGAGGGGAGTTTGAGTGTTAAAGTACAAGATTAAATCTAATTTATGTGCTGCATCATGGCTATAGGACGTTGTTTTAAAATAAAGGAAAAGGCAGCATGAGCATAAGGCTCGGTGTCTCTCCTTGTTTCAATACATAAACGTTAGCATGGAAATCATGAAAAGATTGGTTGTGCACGATACACAATGCTGATTTTCTATTGTTTGTGCACTAAACCATTCACATTATGCACTATGCATGGTTCATGGTATCGAAGGAAAATCTCCTAGACTGCATAGCAATTGTTTTCTTAGGACTTTGACCCACGATTGGGAGTGTGAGGTTATCCCTTGCCGTAGGGAAGAGGGTCGGTTTCCTAAGGGACTGTGAAGTGAGGAAGCATGGTATATCTCTTGGAAATATGAGAAATATAAAAGAGAGGAGTTTGGGTTCGTATGTGTTATATGTTTAGCAGCGCATCAAAGGGCCAATCCCTGAGATGTAGGAGAGCTGCAGTGGGGCTCCGACTATTAGTCGGGGGAGTGCCTCATATGCGTGTGTGATCGTGGCATTGTCAATGTATAAGGGTTCTCCCTCTGAGGAGTTTAAGGGAAACGTTGGACTATAAACTATAAAAGCATGAATTAAGCTTTAGGGAAGTTTGTCCTTTAGCATTTGATTGACGCTCCTGGTCCGCGAGGCCGTGAGGATGTTTGTGTGTCATGAGCATGAGGTTTGGCTAGTGCTATAGCCAGTGCTAGCCCATTTTAGGTCCCATCAGTGGTGCGTCTACCCGGAGCCACTTATAAGTGGTGGTTTTCGGATCTAGGGTTTCTAGGGACCAAAAGGAAGTTGGTTTATGTCCTCTAACAAGGACCGTCAAGCCGAAATCCAGAAAGTAGAACATGCTGAGAGGGCTAGATGGCAGTTAGAGATTGTAAGCCGGTATTCTCCTCAAAGGAGTAGCCCAGTACGTATACAAAGTAGTGGTCTTAGTCATTTAACTACTCCACCTATTTCATTAGGTGCAGGAGGAAGTGTAAGATCTTCCTCTCCTCTACCAAGTTTACCCACTTCAAGTGGGGGTGTGAATCCGTAACTTCAAGCTCCTATTGCTAATCCGATTGTCCCCATGGCACAACCTATTGCGATTCCTCCAGGGACATCGGATCTACCAGCCTTAGGAGTTCCCTTGCCCATTTTTAATGGGTTAGCAGAAGAGGATGCAGAATTTCACATTTGTGAATTTCAGAGATTGATGTTCAATTATCGCATCCAAGACGAGGGACATCTCATGATGTTCTTCAATATGACGTTAAAAGGAAGGGCTGCGGTATGGTATCACAGCATAGAGTCTGGAACCATAACCACCATTGATCAATTCTATGCAGCTTTTCGAGCGGAATATGCCCCTGAAAGAGGTGGCCAATATTGGTTGCTTGTCTTGAATGTAACACGCCAAGATCCTCACGAGAATGTGAAAGCACATGCTAAGAAGTTGAAGGAAGTATTCCGTAAGTTGCAAACTTACATTCCCATTCCACCAGCTGCCCAATTGCAATACTTTTTGCATGGATTGGATTTTAATATCCAAGTATAATTAAGCAGTGTGGCCTTGGCAGATATAGACACCGCTATTATACGGACAGAGGGAGTAGAAGCACGATTACAAACGGCCTACTTCTCTCGAATGAATGTTAATGGGGGTTTAGTACCTGGTGGCAATCCAGCATTGACGAATGGAAGTCAAGGGATGCCTATGACTAACCCTATTGGGAGAGGGATTATGGTTTCAAATATAAGTTTACTACCGGCTCCTCCCAGTGTGACTATGCCCATGGCAAGTCAGTTGGCTCCACCAAATGTTGGAGGCCAAGTTTCAAATTCTAACATTGTTCCTGTGGGTCAACAACCAGTGCCAAATCAGATTGTCAGGCCAATGGAACGGTGGGTTGACGATCGAGGCTATGAGTCGAGTGCATCTAATGTCCTTGGCAAAGTTAAGGACATGATAAAGCATTATACTGATATGATCTCCGAACAATATCGACAAATAGCTGTCGACGTTAATTTCTTGAAGAAGCAACAAAATCTAATAGGGAGTCGACGCCCTGAAGAGGGTGGACAGATTCAGTTGTAAATGGTGTGGTGGACATCACTTCCCCAAAAATTGTCCAAATGTGAAATGTGACATTTGTGGGAAGTCAAGCCATCTAACTGCAACCTGTTGGAGTAAGATTAGTTCTCTCCAACAAGGGAGTAAACAACCGGACCCAGTGAATCACAGAGCGCAAGGAAATAACTTGCAGCAGAGTGATGCACCTAGGCAAATATTGCAGAGGGGAAAAACAAATATAGAAGAGTTGCCACAAGACAACGGGGTCAGCCTTATTGAGGCTATACGAGTCCATGATGCTGAAACCTCTAACTTAAGAGCCGTAACAAGAGGCCAAAAGGCTAAAGAGGTTGACAAAGATAAGGAAAAACCGGTTGAGGCAAACCCTAAACAAGGGGATAAGGGGATACAAGTCCAGAATTCTAGCATAGAAGGGGGACTGCTAAGGCCGGTTGACAAGAAAGGCGACCCTAAGAAGGATGAGGCAGTGCCAAGAAAGAAGGCAAGAGCTAAGAAAGAAGCACCAAAACCGGTCCAAAGACCAAAAGAGAGGATGGTTTTGCGAGAAAAGAGAGCTTTGGCTACTTATCATGACTTTGATTTAGCAAGTTCTCTTTGCGAAGTCAAACCAGATGTGAATCTCTTGCAATTGATCAAATTATCTCCAGGAGTACGCAAGAATTTAAGAAAATCCTGTGTATTGCGTATATTGTAGAACCCTTGGGCATAGCACGAGTAGGAGAAGATTGATTTGACCATGCTGAAAAGAACTGCCCTAGGGTTCCAGCTTATGTGGATGGAATATTAGTGGAACATGCCATTGTAGACACTGGATCCTCTGTCAATATCATGAGTTTAGAGTTGATGGAGAGGTTGGTTCTAGGCATCCAGAAAGACAACTCCACCCTTCTGAGAATGGCTGATGATAGTCTAAGACAACCAGAAGGTTGCGTTACTAAGGTCCATGTTACAGTTGCGAGTGTAGAATGTTTCTTGGACTTTAGGGTGATAAGATTTGCAGGACGCCCTAGCTATCAGGTTTTGCTAGCCAGGCCTTGGATCTTACGAACAGACTGTCAAGTCGATATACCCACCGGTCGAGTGGTTCTAGGTAGAGGTGCTAATCGAGTAATAGTCGATGCTTGTCTTGAGTCTCCTCAAAGTGAGAGAGCTCTTTATCTTCTACTGAATTAGAAACAGTAGACGATCCATCTGGTAGTGAGACATCATCCAGCGATGAATCTAAAGAGGGGTCCACTACAGAGGATATCTATCAGATAACTCTAAATGAGCCGATAGAGCCTCAAAATAGGATAAGAGACGCGGATGTGATTGAGTTAGACCTTCGCACGCCGAATGATTCACGGCCAATTAAATTAGGTTCCATGCTCAGTTCAGTAGAAAGGGAGGACTATGTGTCCTTGATTCAAGAATTCCGCGATATCTTTGTTGAGATATCGAGCTCCATTCGTGATACGCCGGGGTGACCGTTGTGTATTTATGTCACCGACTTGTTAGTTGCAGACGCGGTTGGTACACCGCCCATGAGTAATAGCTACATGATAGCTATCCTTATCTACTCTAGTTCGTGGCTCAGTTAGTATGCCACCTTTGTTAGTTGAGTTTGGTTTGAGACCCATATATAGGGTTCTTCTATTTCCTTGTACTAGAGTTCTTTTGGCTTCCACAACTAAGAAGGGGAAAACTATTTTCAGCCTCCACCCTTGTGTGTATTCCCCCATTGTGCAAGCAAGAAAGCTACAAGTGAGACTCCTTCCTTCTCTCCCACAATCTTGACATGGTATCAGAGCCTTGTTCATGGTAAGGAGCTCAAGAAAGCAAGCCAAGCTCGCGGCGTTCTGGTAAGAGGAGCAGTGTTGCTTTCATTTTCTATTTTGGGAGCAGATCTCTGCAGGTAGCACAGCCGGAAAGTGCAGGAGTGCATTGTCTCAGGTTGAGACGCCCTTCGCGGTGAAGCAAGAGGGTAGTATATGCTGCGGGCAAGGGCTTTAGCCCTTGGTGACCCTGTTTTTTTGATTTGAGGCCATTTCGGGGCCTATTTTGAAGGCGGAAGTTTTCTACACGCACTCAGGAAAAGGCCATGTTTTGTGCTGTGCGACCACTGTTCTACAGGTCGGTGAAAAGTCACCACAGAGATTGCATCGTATGCTTGTGTGCAGAGACATTGGGAGTTACAAAATCATCCTTGGTTCCTGTTTATGCAAAATCGTCACTAGGAAGTGACTGTGTGGTCAAATACCACTTTCGCCAGTTTTGCAAATTTGCCCTTGTGAGGGTGAAGCTGTGTTTTTTGCAGTGACATAATTTTTTGCAGTGTTCTGTAATGGCGTCTGATTCTCTTTCACAGATTGTCACTGAAAAGCTTGACAAGAACAACTTCAGGACCTGTGGAGATTTAGAATGAATTTCCTTATGGGAAAAGGATATTGGAAATTGTTGCAGGAAATGAAGAAGAACCAGTTCTTTCTGATGTTCCCAATCAACAGCAAATGCAGGCATTTAAAGCATGGCATGAGAGGGCCAAGAAAGTTATGTATTGGCTGTCTATCAGCATTTCAGACTCTATGATTGTGCATATTTAGGATGCAAGTACGCCAAAGGAGGCATGGAATACTTTGTCAAAAATATATCGCACAAATACGCAAGCCAGGAAAATGCAGCTCAAGCAAGAGTTGCATAATGTGCAAAGAGAAAGTATGAGCATCAATGACTACCACATGAAGGTGAAGAAGATTGCAGATGCACTTGCTTCCATTGGGTCGCCAGTGGAAGATGATGATTTAGTTTCTGTGACCTTGAATGGTCTAGGAAAGGATTATGCACAGTTTCGGACATTCATTTCAGTTCGTGAAAGATTTCCTGATTTTGAGGAGTTGATTGCTCTTCTAATTTCTGAGGAGCAAAGAAATGGTGGTGCATCTTCTTCAGGAGGAACTTCAAAAGAAACTGTCTTCTACTCAAATGCTGGAAGAGGTAGAGGCAGAGGTAGAGGAGGCCGATTTGGAGGCCGTGGTAGAAATCAGAATATGCAGCAAACTCAAGAAAACCAGTCCTATGGAGGAGGACGTGGTAACTCTAGAGGCAGGGGGAGCCAAAGAGGTCGTGGTGGATGGTAAAGAGGCCAAAATGCAAACAGTAATGTTGAATGCTACTACTATGGTAAAATGGGTCATATGGCTAAAGACTGCTATAAAAAGCAAAATGACATCATGAATAGAAAACTGCAACAAGGGAATTATGCATCTTCTAGTAGATAGGGT